>NC_141015.1:26791149-27013540 GCF_052327205.1 Somniosus microcephalus
CCCTCACCCCGTCACCCCTCCCTCACCCCCCCCACCCCTCCCTCACCCCCCCCACCCCTCCCTCACCCCGTCACCCCTCCCTCACTCCCCCACCCCTCCCTCACCCCGTCACCCCTCCCTCACCCCGTCACCCCTCCCTCACCCCCGTCACCCCTCCCTCACCCCCCCACCCCTCCCTCACCCCCCCACCCCTCCCTCACCCCGTCCACCCCTCCCTCACTCCCCCACCCCTCCCTCACCCCGTCACCCCTCCCTCACCCCGTCACCCCTCCCTCACCCCGTCACCCCTCCCTCTCTCCCCCACCCCTCCCTCACCCCGTCACCCCTCCCTCACCCCCCCCACCCCTCCCTCACTCCCCCACCCCTCCCTCACCCCGTCACCCCTCCCTCACCCCGTCACCCCTCCCTCACCCCCCCACCCCTCCCTCACCCCGTCACCCCTCCCTCACTCCCCCACCCCTCCCTCACCCCGTCACCCCTCCCTCACCCCGTCACCCCTCCCTCACCCCCCCCACCCCTCCCTCACCCCGTCACCCCTCCCTCACCCCGTCACCCCTCCCTCACCCCGTCACCCCTCCCTCACTACCCCACCCCTCCCTCACCCCGTCACCCCTCCCTCACTCCCCCCACCCCTCCCTCACCCCGTCACCCCTCCCTCACCCCCCCACCCCTCCCTCACCCCGTCACCCCTCCCTCACCCCGTCACCCCTCCCTCACCCCGTCACCCCCTCTCACTCCCACACCCCTCCCTCACCCCCAAATGGTTTGCGGCAGTTTTCCAAATGCAGTGCCCCTTTTACTGATTATGTTTCTCTCACTGCTCTCTGTGGGGGTGGGTCCACTGCCCGTTAGTCTCCACGCAATGATCCAGGGGCCCATTGGCAAAGCTGGTCGCAGAGCTCTCTGTCTTTTATACAGAGAGAGCAAGAGAGAGAGAGGCTGAAGTGAAAGCAGAGAGAAGCACAGAGAAGTGAAGGAGGAGAGAGAGAGACAGACAGACAGAAGTGGAGAGAGAGAAAGGTCGAAACACAGGTGCAGAGAGAGAATGCAGTGAAGGAGAGAGAATGAAGTCAAGGAAGAATCAGATGAAATGAAGAGAGCAGTGAAGAAGAGAGACACACAAATGAAGGTAGCGAGAGCGAGACGGAAGTGAAGGTGGAGAAAGAGACAGAAATGATGGAAGAGAGAGCGAGGCGGAAGAAGGAAAGAGAGACAGACATGATGGTGAAACGAGAGTGGCTGAAGTGAAGGAGGAAGAGAGCAAAAGAAGAGAACTAGAGTAAAGAGGAGAGAGAGAGAAAGGTGGAGGAGAGAAAGACAAGCAGGAAAGAGAGATAGAAGTGAAGGGTAGGGAGATAAGGACAGAAGTGAGGAGGAAGGAGCAGAAAGAGCAATTTTGGGTGCATTTACAGCAAACTTTAGCACTGGGACAAAGCAGTTTCTGCCTCACCCCCACGTTAATGTACTAACGTTAACGCAGCTTGAATCAGGCACAGCCCACTCACTCGTTGCATCACAAGGATTGGCCCTGCAAAGAGCCGTAGAGCCTCACCCTCTTGCAGTAATATGGCTCACAGTGAAGGATCGGTCGATGTTAATATTACAATGAAGCAGCTTCTGAATGCATGTTTCAAAATGCTGTTGTAAGTCATTGAACGTTGAAAATTGATCAATTCTTATGTTGAAATTTAGTCTGGAAAATGTATCACAGCACAGAGCTCAACACGTTTTGTTCAGTTTAAGACAAAGTACGTCAGCAGGCCCCAAAAGGTTAGTTTTGAAGCTAATCTTTCCCAAGAAACTACACAGGAGAGAGATACATTAAACTGATGTCAAAAGGACTCAATAGTACATTTTTGCTGTAGCAAAATCCACATTCTAGGTGATATCCAACTCCCAAATCATCAGAATTTGCTTGCATTTCAGTGCTTTTTATTTGCTTCCCAATATGAAGGGCAGTTTGAAATGTCATGGACTGTGGTAGCAGGTCTATGGAGAATGAACTGAGGAGCACATCTTTCTCTTGGCAGTTTGTAAATGGCATTTATGTTTTGTTATAAACTGAATAAAGTGTCTAATCTCTTGAGCCAAGGTTTGATCTTCGCTTTCATAATTATCCTGAGCAGCAATAGGTTTAAAATACCTCTAATCTGCATCTAATTAGCTAGACTCAAGGCCCTTGTATAAAGAAAGATTTGCATTTATATAACGCCGTTCACAGCCTCAGGACGTCTCAAAGCGCTTTACAGCCAATGAAGTACTTTCGGAGTTTAGTCACTGTTGTAATATAGGAAACGCGGCAGCCATTTTGTGCACAGCAAGCTCCCACAAACAGCAATGAGATAATGACCAGATAATCTGTTGGCTTACGTAAAGCTATCATATCAAATAGTAAACAGTACGGAGAAAATAGATCCTAAAAATTACGTCACATTAAATTGCGAGGGTAGGACAAGGTTCAAATTAGAAAAAAAATGGAATGTGGGAATTCTGTCATGAAGTTCTTCACACGGAATGACCGATTCCCCAGTGTTGTGCTCAGGGAGCAGACCCACACGTGCAATGTGTGTGTGTATCAGAGAATCAGGCTGGCAAGCCCGAGCCCCAGTAGAGCCACCTGGCAGTCACGAGAGTTTGGAGTTTGTTGAGGCTGTGTTGAGCATGCACAGACCGCAATACGGGCCTGAATATAACCTGAATTACATTGGCCCACGACAGGCTCCCTTCATTTTCTGGCCTCCTCACTCTCTGTGCACAATTAAAACGGCACTGTGCCAGTTTCCATACCATTTGCTTGAGAACGTCCATTTTTAAAGCCTGTTTTTTTAAGTTGTTTTTTGCCATCTTTTTTGAACATAACATAAGAACATAAGAAATAGGAGCAGGAGTCGGCCATTCGGCCCCTCGAGCCTGCTCCGCCATTCAATAAGATCATGGCTGATCTGATCTTGGCCTCAACTCCACTTCCCTGCCCGCTCCCCATGCCCCTTGACTCCCCTGTAGCTCAAATGTCTGTCTATCCCCACCTTAAATATATTCACTGACTCCACCTCCACAGCTCTCTGGGGCAGAGAATTCCAAAGATTCACGACCCTCTGAGAGAAGAAAATCCTCCTCATCTCTGTCTTAAATGGGCGCCCCCTTATTCTGAAACTATGCCCCCTAGTTCTAGATTCCCCCACTAGGGGAAACATCCTCTCAGCATCTACCCTGTCAAGCCCCCTCAGAATCTTATATATTTCAATAAGATCCCCTTTCATTCTTCTAAACTCCAATGAGTATAGGCCCAACCTGCTCAACCTTTCTTCATAAGACAGCCTCTTCATCTCAGGAATTAACCCCGTGAACCTTCTCTGAACTGCCTCCAATGCAAGTATATCCCTCCTTAAATAAGGAGACCAAAACTGTACGCAGTACTCCAGGTGTGGTCTCACCAACGCCCTGTACAGTTGTAGCAAGACTTCCCTACTTTTATACTCCATCCCCCTAGCAATAAAGGCCAACATTCCATTTGCCTTCTTAATTATTGCTGTACCTGCATGCTAACTTTTTGTGTTTCATGTACGAGGACACCCAAATCCTTCTGCATCGCAGCATTCTGTAGTCTCTCTCCATTTAAATAATAATTTGCTTTTTTATTTTTCCTACTAAAGTGGATAACCTCACATTTTCCCACATTATATGCCATCTGACAAATTCTTGCCCATTCATTTAACCTCTCTATATCCCTTTCCAGACTCTTTGGGCTGGATTTTGTCAATGGGAAGCTTTTGGAGGCGGGACTCCCACTTTTTGGGTTGTAGTCCCGCCTCCATCGACTTGTGGCCAACCCACGCTATTTTCCCTTGATTGACCTTGTTTAGGCCGCCCAGTGGGCTCAGCAAGCCAATTAAGGGACACCTGGTTACTGGTGACGTCAGCGATTGACATTTCATCTGTCAAGAGCTTTTGACAGATGAAAAATCAGCGTTTGACAGCTCTGTGAAGCCATCAAACACTGACAATCTGTCATCTAATTTGAGTCCTTCTACTCAGACTCAGTTAGAGATCTCTCCAGACCAGAAAGCAGAGGCTGCAGCTTTTGACAGTTCAGCGGCCATTCTGCTTTCTGTGCCGGTGAGCTGAGGGACTCCCGAGAACTGAAGGAAGGAAACCTGCAGGAGAAAGTAAAGGTAAGTAAAACTTATTAAAACACTTTACACTTACCTCACACACTTACCTCTGCACACATGCACCCATCACTCACCTGCACAACGGACATCTCGACCCCTCCAACCCCTGCAGACCCACGGTCCGCCTCGCTAACTTGGCGTGGTTCGGAGCTGTCGGACAGCCCACACTTCAGGGCTAAAAATAGGGATTAGGCAAAAAACTGCCTGTTAACTGTTAACAGGCAGTTAATTGGCACTAATCCCCTTCCCGCCTCGGGGAGGTGGCTCCCAGCACAGGTCGGGTACCCGCCTCCTGGGACATTGTCACGGATGCGGGTTGGGGGCGGGATGGGTTCCTGCCCCCCGATTCTGCAATTTTCCTACGACACCAGCCTCCAAACCCACCTCCTCGGGGCTTGGAAAATCGAGCCCTTTGTGTCCTCCTCACAACTTGCTTTCCCACCTATCTTTGTATCATCAGCAAATTTGGCTACAGTACACTCGGTCCCTTCATCCAGGTCATTAATATAGATTGTACGCTGCTGTCTCTGCACTATCGCTTTTGTAATAGTACTTTATTTTCACAGTCCGGGATTCATTTTGCCCCGATCTCCAGCCATAGCATAGAGTCCGCCAGCAGCTGCCGACCTCAGCTCTAATGGCTCAGCTTGATGGTAGGCCTTCCATTGGGCCTGTCAATGGTTATGGTGGATTTGGAAGAGGAAGAGGAGTTAATGCGGAGGGAAGAATGACCTGCCTCTCAGGCATCTGGCACCCACTCAGAATCAGCCCAGGAAGCATGTGTTCAGAACCATTCATACCTACTTGGTCTTGTCTGATGAGCTCTACCTTTGCCATGTCCGCTTCTCAAGGGAGACTGTGACAGAAATAAAAACAGAAAAAGCTGGAAATACTCAGCAGGTCAGGCAGCATCTGTGCAGAGAGGAACAGAGTAAATGGGCCAGATTTTGCTGTCAAATTAGCGGTGAGGCTAATTGCACTCGCCGTTATTTGTGTACAAATGGTACAGCAAATTCAGGCTGTCTTGTCATTACAAATGTAAGTACACTTTTAACAACGTAATAATTGTTAACCACTGACAATCAACCTCTCTGGCACTGAAAATGAACTATTACAAGTGTAGAGTCTCTTTCCTCCAGGTATTCATTGTTGTTGGAGACTTTAAAAATGTCAAATTTAAAATGTTTACCTGATTTGACATTGAAGTTACCCACTCTAACTTACACATCCTTCTCAGTCCCTGCGCTGTTAATCTCTCAATCCTTCAATCTGATTGGTTAAGGAGATACACAGTTGTTTGTCCTGTTCACTCGGGTCCCAGATGCCCGGCTTCCCTCGCTGCGCCGTTAACAACTTGCACTTTCAGCAACTTGCGATGCAAAAAATGTAAAAACCTAAATGTGCAAGGGCAAGTCTAACTAACGGCAGATGTCATTAGAAGCCCTGCTATCATAAGTCCTGGCCCAATGTTTCAGGTCGATGACCTTTTATCGGAACTGAAAGATGTACTCTAAAATATACTTAGAGTACTATGCACAGTTCCGGGCTCCATTTTACAAAAAGTGGTATAGAGGCACTGGAGAAAGTGCAAAAAAGATTTACATGGATGATGCCAGAACTGAAAGGTTATAACTATCAGGAAAGACTGAAGCGGCTGGGGCTCTTTTCTCTGGAAAAAGAGAAGGCTGAGGGGTGACCTAATAGAGGTCATTCGAATTATGAAACGGTTTGATAGGGTAATTTCCACTTGTGGGGTAGCCAAAACTAGAGGGTCATAAATATAAGATAGTCACTAATAAATCCAATAGGAAATTCAGGAGAAACTTTTTTACCCAGAGAGTGGTTAGAATGTGGAACTTGCTACCACAGGGAGTAGTTGAGGCAAATAGCATAGATGCATTTAAGGGGAAGCTAGATAAACACACAAATAATTGTGCGATTTAAGCTTTTCATTCCACTTAAATTCAAATAGTGGAGTAGGAAGCCTGCTTTGGGTTTCTAATCCCTACAATTTAACTGGCACTGCAGGTAACTTCCAGTTACTATTTCATCAACTCAGTTGAATTTCTAGACATTAAGATTTAGCCAGTCCTGGAGGTAGCTTTTAGCTCTCAGCTCCATTTTCCCCTCACACTAGAGAAAGGAGTAGAAGGAATGGGGAGAAGGCAGGGACAGGGTACTGAATTTGGATGATCAGCCATGATCTCATTAAATGGCGGAGCAGGCTCGAGGGGCCGAATGGCCTATTCCTGCTCCTATCTTCTATGTTTCTATATGCAGATAGGGTGGGATGAAGTAGGGTGGGAGGAGGTTCGTGTGGCGCATAAACACCGGCACAGGCCAGTTGGGCCGAATGACCTGTTTCTGTGCTGTACATTCTGTGTAATGTTAGAGATGAACAGTTTTTAAACAAGTACATAAAGCAACAACAACAACTTGTATTTATATAGCGCCTTTAACGTAGTAAAATGCCCCAAGGCGCTGCACAGGAGTATTTTAAGACAGCAAATTTGACACCGAGCCACATAAGGATAAATTAGGGCAGGTGACCAAAAGCTTGGTCAAAGAGGTAGGTTTTAAGGAGCATCTTAAAGGAGGAAAGAGAGGTGGAGAGGCGGACAGGTTTAGGCAGGGAATTACAGAGCTTAGGGTCTAGGCAACAGAAGGCACGACCACCAATGGTTGAGCGATTATAATCAGGGATGCTCAAGAGGCCAGAATTAGAGGAGCGCAGATATCTCGTGGGGTTGTGGGGCTGAAGGAGATTACAGAGATGGGGGTGGGGGGGAGAACAAAGGAGAAGATCTGTGATTGGGTGGAGGACAGGCGTGATGCCCTGTTTCCTACATTACAACTGTGAGCACACTTCAAAAAAACGTAATTCATCGTAAAGTGCTTTGGGACATCCTGAGGTCATGAAAGGCCCTACACAAATGTCCTCTTTCATTTAACGCTTGTAACGATCAGGTGTCCTGAAATTTGTTTTTCTTTTCCTCATACTAACAGACAGCAGCTTCCAAGAAGAAACATCTCACAATCCTTAAAACATGTTGTCAATGAAACGGAATGCATCTTAAGGTCTTTTGTTTTAGAATTGTATTGTTACAGTAAGCACATGTCTTTCAATTTGAGGTAGACTGCATCTTCTAAATGCGTTGGGATCATTATATATTAAATAATAAAAAGAAAAGGCTGATTTATGGGATGGTGGAAACCATTAATCAAACTAACACAAAGAATGAGCACCCCATAGGCATCTTGTAGAGGGCACGGTCAGAGCTAACAACCAGCCTGCAAATTACGAGTCAGAGCTGCACTTCAACACGAGTCCCCAATCCCAATGTGCTCGTGGTTTTATTCTGTTTCATTAAAATCATTCGTTGCGTTCTCACACGTCAACCAGAATTCTTCTGTTGAAACCCCAACAAATTTAAATTTTCATGCCAACAAAAAGCAATAAACTGCAGTTACTGAAAATCTGAACCATAATCAGGAAATGCTGGAAACACTCGACAGGTTGGTCAGCATCTGTGCAGAGAATGCATACGTTAACATTTCAGGTGTAAACCCTTCATCAGAAGCTCTGGCGAAGGGTCCATCAACCTGAAACGTTGACTCTATTTCTCTCTCCACAGACGCTGCCTGCCCCGTTGAGTGTTTCCAGCATTTTCTGTTTATGTTTGAAATTTTGGTATGCTTTCCCCATCTCTTAAAAAACTGTGAGGGGGCAGGGTGAATTTCCTTGGGGTTTTCCAGTTCCACCGCCGTAACTTCGGAGGAAACTCCGAGAAGCCCTGAGGAAACTCGTCCCTTGTGCTTCTAATGGACAATACAGGAAACTTTCGATTTACCAGCACCTAAATAACCGGAAATCTCGGTTAACCGGCAAAATTCAGGAGTAGGTTCGGGTAACTTTTATTACTTTTTTTACTCCATTTGTTGCTGTGCAAGGGTGTGGCTGCAGCTGTTGCTAAGCTACAGAGACGCTTGCAACTTGTGCCCATTGTTCTGAAGCAACAGGGTTTGTTGCTTTATACGGAGCTCTCAGCTCCGTATCTTTTACTATAGCGTTCGGTTATCCGGAATTTTTGATGAACCGGCACCACGTCGGTCCCGTCCGTGCCGGATAAAAAAAAGTTTCCTGTAACATGCAACATGCAACCCATTGCTTACGGGCGGTCTGCTATCTGAATCACAGGTTAGCTGCTAAGATGGAGCTCTGTCTTGAAAGCCATTGATCAGCTACTCCCTGTGGGGAAATGGTTTAAATAGGTGCACTCTGAGGTCAGTTAGAGGTTAATTGTTGCGGGAGGTTTCTGTAGATTGGCAGCTGCTTGTAAATCCACAGGCAGCTGCCAGGTTATCAAAGTCAGAAACAAACAGCAGGAAATAACTGGCTTTCTTTTTCAGTGTACATTTGACACTTTAAGTGTGAGCTAGAAGTGTGATGAATGTGCACGAGATTGCACCTAGTGCACTTCCATCACACTATGTTTTATATATAGAGAGAGAGGGAGAGACAGAAAAGAGAGAGAGAGAGTTGAGAGTCAGAGGAGAGCAAGAACAAGAGGAAAGAGAGAAAACAAAAAAGTGCAAGTAATGGAAAATAAAACCAGAAAATGCTGGAATAAACATGTCAGCATCTGAAGAGATATCATTGACATTATAACTGGAATATTAATCTGTATTTTCTCTTTTCGGGTGCTGAGGGGCCTGTTGTGTCTGTTATGATACTCACCATAATCATGTCATTTGAAAATACAGGAACATAGTGCGCTGTTTGATTCTGGAGGCAAAATGTTAATATTTAACGTCTGTTAAATTGATCAGATAAATTCTGTATTTGTGCATGGGGTCCCAAAGTATCAATGCAAAGTGATCTCCTGCCCTAAGGGTCAGCTGAAATAGTTGGCTTTATAGAAAAAAAAACTTCAAGTAACAATATTTAAAAATTCAAACCTGACTTACTCATTATGGTGAATGAATATAGAGTGACACGGGATAGAGTTACAAAACCGCAGGCAGATGAGGAAGATTTTGAACGGGCTATATGTTTGGTGCCCAAACTCTATAACCATCTAATATTGTATTTTTTCGGATATATAAAAGGTACAGTTTCCAACACTGTGCTTCCAGAGTAGCGCCTTGCCCATTGGGAGCACATATTGGGAAATCCATGCAATGAATATTAAATCATGGGCTGCAAACTTTCACCCCACACCTTTAATAATTCATAATCTACACTTCTCTAAAAAGAATGGCATCACACATAGTCCCTAAATATGTAAGGTGACTCATGTGAATGAATACTCGCTTCTTTTTCCAAGTGGTAGGCAGTGACTAGTGGGGTACCGCAGGGATCGGTCCTTGGACCGCAGCTATTCACAATATATATAAATGATCTAGACGAGGGAACTAGATGTAATATCTCCAAGTTTGCAGATGACACAAAGTTGGGTGGGCGTGTGTGCTGTGAGGAGGATGCCGAGAAACTCCAGTATGATTTGGACAGGTTGGGTGATTGGGCAGAAGCATGGCAGATGCCGTATAATGTGGATAAATGCGAGGTTATCCACTTTGGTAGCAAAAACAGGAAGGCAGATTATTATCTGAATGGCAATAGATTGGGAGAAGGGGAAGTGCAACGAGACCTGGATGTCCTTGTGCACCAGTCGCTGAAGGTAAGCATGCAGGTGCAGCAGGCGGTTAAGAAGGCAAATGGTATGTTGGCATTCGTAGCGAGAGGGTTCGAGTACAGGAACAAGGATGTCTTGCTGCAGTTGTACAGGGCCTTGGTGAGACCACATCTTGAGTATTGTGTGCAGTTTTGGTCGCCTTATCTGAGGAAGAATGTTCTTGCCATGGAGGGAGTGCAGCGAAGATTCACCAGACTGATACCTGGGATGGCAGGAATGACGTATGAGGACAGATTGGGTTGATTCGGCTTATACTCACTGGAGTTTAGAAGAATGAGAGGGGATCTCATTGAAACCTATAAAATTCTAACAGGACTAGACAGACTAGATGCAGGAAGGATGTTCCCGATGGTCGGGGAGTCCAGAACCAGGGGTTACAGTCTAAGGATAAGGGGTAAGCCATTTAGGACAGAGATGAGGAGGAATTTCTTCACCCAGAGAGTGGTGAACCTGTGGAATTCTCTACCACAGAAGGCAGTGGAGGCCAATTCATTAAATATATTCAAGAAGGAGTTAGATATATTTCTTAAGGCTAAAGGGATCAAGGGGTATAGGGAGAAAGCAGGGACAGGGTACTGAAGTTGGATGATCAGCCATGATCTCATTAAATGGCGGAGCAAGCTCGAGGGGCCGAATGGCCTACTCCTGCTCCTAGCTTCTATGTTTCTATGTTTCTATGTAACACAGACCAGGGTTTCAGGCCATTTTGCTATGAAAGTGAATCAAAAAATCCAGGCGGCAGTTTACATCGTTCACCTTCCTACTGCTTTTAGTGGGCAATGACAGAACATTTCCCCAAGAAATGCTCAGTTCTCCCCTGCCGCGAACTTGCCTCGCCCCCTCCCGATCGCGGGACCCCGCAAGGCAGTCAACCCATTATATTGCCTGTCACTTTAATTCACCGCTCCATTCCCACTCAGACCTCACCGTCTGCGGCCTCTTGCATTGTTCCACGGAAGCTCAGCGTAAGCTCGAGGAACAGCAGCGCATCGCTACAGCCCTCGGGACTCAACATAGAGTTCAACAATTTCAGATCATAACCTCGGCCCCTATCACATATATGATGCGCTATCAATTACTCATAAAAGACTGAGAGTTAGAAGAGTAACTAAAGGCTTTTATTAACAACAGAATGGAGGTCTGCCTCGAGTGGTCGACCGGTCCAGGATACCAAGGGCTGGGGAGCAGTCACCTTTATACTAGGACCTGTGGGAGGAGTCAGCCGAGGCATGTCCAGGCATGTACACAGTGGAATACAAACAGGACAAACAGGAATACAAACAGTGGTTTACCACATTCACCCCTTGTTTAAAATTGAGTCCGGCGGGGTGAAGTGTATTAAAAGTTAGTGTATTGGAGTCTCTCCGGAGGTCTTGTCTGCCGCTGTGATCGGCGTGGCGACGGCAGGGGTAGTGAAGCTTCCGGCGTCGAGTCCAGCGTAGGCTGTGGCACAGGCGTGTCGTCCTCGTAGATGTCGAGCGGGTCGCGGGGCCCAGGCCTGCCGTCTGCTGGGGCTGGATATCGGATCGTGGGGGGGGGTGGTAGTGGGTAGTGGGTTACTGTGGTCCCCGAGGGTGCAAGGTCTCTTATGGAGACTGTGTCCTCCCGCCCGTCCGGGTATGCGATGTAAGCATACTGGGGGTTGGCGTGGAGGAGGTCGACCCTCTCGACCAGGGGGTCCGTTTTATGGGTCCTCACGTGTCTTCTCAGTAGGACCGGCCCTGGGGACGTCAGCCATGGCGGTAGCGATGTCCCTGATGTGGACTTCCTTGGGAAGACGAACATTTTCTCATGAGGGGTGGCGTTAGTGGCAGTGCAGAGCAGTGACCGAATAGAGTGGAGCGCATCGGGGAGCACATCCTGCCAGCGGGAGGTTGGAAGGCCCCTAGACTTTAAGGCTAGCAGGACGGCCTTCCAAACTGTCGCATTTTCTCTTTCCACCTGTCCGTTCCCCCGGGGGTTGTAACTGGTGGTCCTGCTTGTGGCAATACCCCTAGTTAGCAGGTACTGACGGAGTTCGTCACTCATAAACGATGAGCCCCGGTCGCTATGGATATAGCTGGGGAAGCCGAACAGGGTGAAGAGGTTGTTCAGACATTTAATGACCGTGGCACTGGTCATGTCCGGGCAGGGGAAGGCGAACGGGAAACGGGAGTACTCATCAATAATATTGAGGAAGTACACATTGCGGTCGGAGGAGGGGAGAGGCCCTTTAAAATCAACGCTCAGGCGCTCGAAGGGGCGAGTGGCTTTTATCAGGTGGGCCCTGTCTGGTCTATAAAAGTGTGGTTTGCACTCAGCGCAGACTTGGCAGTTCCTGGTCATGGTCCTGACCTCCTCAATAGAGTAAGGCAGGTTGCGGGCCTTGATGAGGTGGAAGAACCTGGTGACCCCCGGGTGGCAGAGGTCATTGTGGAGGACCCGTAGTCTATCGATCTGCGCGCTGGCGCAGGTGCCACGCGATAGCGCATCCGGGGGTTCATTTAGCTTCCCGGGCCGGTACAAGATCTCGTAGTTGTAGGTGGAAAGTTCGATTCTCCACCTCAAGATCTTGTCATTTTTGATTTTGCCCCTCTGCTTGTTGTTAAACATAAAAGCAACTGAACGCTGGTCAGTGAGCAGGGTAAATCGTTTTCCGGCCAGGTAGTGCCTCCAATGACGCACAGCCTCCACAATCGCCTGGGCCTCCTTCTCAACAGCGGAGTGTCTGGTCTCCGGGCCTTGGAGGGTTCGTGAAAAGAAGGCCACGGGTCTCCCCGCCTGATTGAGGGTAGCGGCCAGGGCAAAGTCGGACGCGTCGCTTTCCACCTGGAAGGGGATGGATTCGTCCACTGCGTGCATGGTGGCTTTGGCAATGTCCTCCTTGATACGGTGGAAGGCTAAGCGGGCCTCTGCCGTCAAGGGAAAAGAGGTGGACTTGATCAGCGGACGGGCCTTGTCCGCATAGTAGGGGACCCACTGGGCGTAATAGGAGAAAAACCCTAGGCACCTCTTCAGGGCCTTGAGGCAGTGGGGCAGTGGAAGTTCCATAAGGGGACGCATCCGGTCGGGGTCGGGGCCGATGACTCCGTGTTCCACAACACAGCCAAGGATGGCGAGGCGGTTTGTGCGGAATATGCACTTCTCCTTGTTATATGTCAGGTTTAGGAGTTGGGCGGTGCGGAGGAATTTTTCGAGGTTTGCGTCATGGTCCTGCAAGTCACGGCCGCAGATGGTCACATTGTCCAGATATGGGAAAGTGGCCTGCAACGCATTTTGATCTACCATCCGGTCCATCTCCCTTTGGAAGATGGAGACCCCGTTGGTGACGCCAAAGGGAACCCTAAGGAAGTGATAGAGGCGGCCGTTTGCCTCAAAGGCAGTGTACTGGCGGTCCTCAGGGCGGATGGGGAGCTGGTGGTACGCTGATTTCAGGTCAATGGTCGAGAAGACGCGGTACTGCGCGATCTGGTTGACCATATCAGCTATACGGGGGAGTGGGTAGGCGTCCAGCAGGGTGTAGCGATTTATTGTCTGGCTGTAGTCGATGACCAGGCGCTGCCTCTCGCTGGTCTTAACGACCACAACCTGGGCTCGCCAGGGGCTGGTGCTGCCCTCAATAATCCCTTCTTTCAGGAGCCGCTCCACTTCGGTTTTAATGAAAACCCTGTCCCCGGCACTGTATCGCCTGCTCTTTGTGGCGATGGGCTTACAGTCGGGGGTGAGGTTAGCAAACAGTGGTGGGGGGGTGACTCTGAGTGTGGAGAGGTTGCACCTGGTGCGCGGCGGGCAATTTGGAAGCTGCTGGCTGCGGACTGTGAGTGGGGGTAGGGGTCCACCGTACGCCATCGTAACACTTTTAAGGTGGCACTGAAAGCTCCACTCTATTCGGTCACTGCTCTGCACTGCCACTAACGCCACCCCTCATGAGAAAATGTTCATCTTCCCAAGGAAGTCCACATCAGGGACATCGCTACCGCCATGGCTGACGTCCCCAGGAGGTGCCTGGCGTACACTTCGTTCACTGGGCGCGTGTACTGGTCCTTGAGGAGCTTGATAGCATCCGCGTACGAGGTCGCGTCTTGGATGACCGAGTACACTCGGTGGTTCACTTTGGAGGTCAGGACATCCAGTTTGTCCTCGTCCGATTTGATTGCTTCGGAGGCGGTCAGGAATTTTTCGAAACACTTAAGCCAGTGAGTAAACTTGGTGGATGAGTCCGCCTCCCGATGATCTAAGTCCAGGCATGCTGGTGTGAGGATCTTCTCCATTATAAAAATGTTGTTAATAAAATTGATGCGCTATCAATTACTCATAAAAGACTGAGAGTTAGAAGAGTAACTAAAGGCTTTTATTAACAACAGAATGGAGGTCTGCCTCGAGTGGTCGACCGGTCCAGGATACCAAGGGCTGGGGAGCAGTCACCTTTATACTAGGACCTGTGGGAGGAGTCAGCCGAGGCATGTCCAGGCATGTACACAGTGGAATACAAACAGGACAAACAGGAATACAAACAGTGGTTTACCACAATATATATATTTTCTATTTTTTTATCCACACTCTTTGTTTGGCACTTTTTATCTTCCCTCCCACATGGTAGCTGTCTTTCATTCTGCCAGCGCAATTCACACTTCATCTAGAGCCATCCTTTGTTCCTTAACCTGTCCCATTACCATCTCCTCTTGCCTTGAATATCTCTTAATGTCTCTTAATCTCTCCTGCTTTCTATCCTATCACTGACCTTTCCTTTTGTTCTTTCATCCCCTCCCCCTTTTCCCAGCCCCTAAACTTGCTTTCCATTTCCTGCTTTTTTCCAGTTCTGACGAAGGGTCTTCGACCTGAAACGTTAACTCTGTTTCTCTCTCCACGGATGCTGCCCTGGCCTGCTGAGTTTTTCCAGCGTTTTCTGTTGTTATTTCGGATTTCCAGCGTCCGCAGTATTTTGCTATTCCATTATATTGCCGTCGGCAGGCTGCCTTCGGATCGTGCGATTTTTCCACCACTTCCCACCGAATTCACCACCAGCCCCCCCACCCCCGCCTAACAGAACGAGTGGGAAGTTGGCCAGCGGGATTTAAACGAGAGCAGGGAGTTAAAGTATCCCGAGCCTCATTTCTGGAGCAGTGGCTGAGTTTCGGACTCATACTGCCGCTGAAAACTGGCCTGCAGTTAAAATCGGGGCCGGGTGGCGGCCTAGATTAATGTCTCTGGAGTGGAGCTTGAACCCATGACCTTCTGGCTGGGAGCACGTGCATATTTTCCAACAAAGGTCATTGGCTAGCAATCAGGAAAGCCTTTCAGAAATGGTTTTGTCCCATGAGAAGTGTGGCACTTCTCCACACCTTACAGACAGGTGCTAGGCAAAGCTTCATTCAGATCAGCGACTCCACCATCTGTTGATAACCTTGCTTTGTTGGAGAATTCAGTACTTCTACATAAAAACACACTCCAAAATCTCTTCTCCGGTAACTCACGCTAACCCCGGGGAACGTAAAGAAGCAAAACAACAATGCATAGACGTTTTGAGTGGCTCATGGCAAAGAGTAGATGTTAATGATGGAGCAACTCTGGCTTCCAGGTGTGGTTCAATCTGTATGCAGCACGAGCGCCAGTTTAACCGGAGCCATTTTGCAGCTGCAATGATTCAAATCCGTCGGGAAACAGAGAAGTTTGGGAGACATGTGCTTCCCTCACATAAACAGCGACTATTCTGGGCCTTGTGCACCTCATCCACTGACTGGACAGACAGGCCCAATCGGTCTTCCAACCCAAAGCCCTGACTCCTGCCGGTCTTCTGACCTTCACATGAATTCTCGTGGCTAAGGAAGAGCATGGATAATGGGAGCACGGGTAATCAGCTTGTGGATAATCGCTGTGACCTTTACTTTAGTGCAGTACTGAGGGAGAGCTGCACTGTCGGAGGTGCCGTCTTTCGGATGAGACGTTAAACCGAGGTTCCATCTGCCCTCTCAGGTGGACATAAAAGATCCCATGGCACTGTTCGAGGAAGAGCAGGGGAGTTCTCCCAGTGTCCTGTCCTGGCAAATATTTATCCCTCAATCAACATCATTAAAACAGACTTTCCTGTTACTTATTTCATTACTCTTTCTGGGAGCTTGCTGTGCGCAAATTGGCTGGTGCATTTCCTACATTACTACAGTGACTACACTTCAAAAAAGTACTTAATTGGCTGTAAAGCGCTTTGGGACATCCTGAGGTTGTGAAAGGCACTGTATAAATGCAAGTCTTTCTTTTAGGAGACTCATTTTTGATCCTATAAAGATCTTACGGCAATGATTCTTGCATTTTTCAAAAAGTAACAAGTTACTGTCCTGATTCTTTCCTTCTCCAATATTTATTTTAATAAGCTCTGCCCTGTGGGTTACTACTAATCAGGCTGCTAAATTAGTTCCAATTGGTGCCAATTTCAGTGCAGTGTTGTGATCACTGAGCTCCATCTGGGGAAGCAATGCCCTTCCATTGTAATATCTAAACCTGTGATAAACTGTCTTTTCAACCTATCTATTATAACCATATTATAAAAAGGATATAGAGGCACTGGAGAGGCTGCAGAGAAGATTTACAAGGATGATACCAGAAATGCGAGGGTATACCTATCAGGAAAGGATGAACAGGCTGGGTCTCTTTTCTCTTGAAAAGAGAAGGCTGAGGGGGGACCTAATAGAGGTTTTTAAAATTATGAAAGGTTTTGATAGAGTGGATACAGAGAGAATGTTTCCACTTGTGGGGAAGAGCAAAACTAGAGGCCATCAATATAAGATAGTCACCAAGAAATCCAATAGGGAATTCAGAAGAAGCTTCTTTACCCAGGGGGTGGTGCGAATGTGGAACTCACTACCACAGGGAGTGGTTGAGGCGAATAGTATAGATGCATTTAAGGGGAGGCCAGACAAGCACATGAGGGAGAAGGGAATAGAGGGTTACGCTGATAGATTTAGATGAGGAAAGACGGGAGGAGGCTCGAGTGGAGCATAAACGCCGGCATGGACTGGTTGGGCCGAATGGCCTGTTTCTGTGCCGTATATCCTGTGTAATAAATGGGAATTGTCATAGATCAATAGTGAAGGATCAGAATTAAGACTTTTACTGGGACAGAAGAGGTAATGATTCCAGATCAGTGGCAGGTGTTGTTTACATGCTGCTTTTTCACTACTACCGCTAGTTTTTTTTTTTTAATTCTCCATTTCTTCCCGTTTTATCCCCCAGCAAAAATCGCAAGTCTCCATGCGGACTCCTTTAACGAGGAAGGCAGCCCAGCCTGTGCTGCAGGTTCCTCCACATCTATCACCAAAGAAGCCCCTGGACCAACTGAAAGAGGCCGCACGTTAACGCTGGTTGATTTTAATGGAGAGGAAATCGGGCTGTTTCTATAATGGCCGCCCGACCTGCAATTCCAGATTTTCCTTCCTTTCAATTTGAAACAAAGTAAGGAATTCTCCCTGGTGGTCTGGCCAAGGCCCACCAGCACCTTCCTGCCTAAGTTACAGACAACCGCGGTTCAAAGGAAATCAAGTTGAAGGCTCCTCCCACCATTTGCGGCTGAGTGAAGCCCAGGCCTGGAAAGTCGCGCCGTGACCACCTGGTTAGTAAGCATTTATTCAGTCATTCATCAATTTTACACGTAACTATGACAACGCAAACCAACATATTCTTAACGTGGCAAATGTTTTAATTTGAATGAGATTCCCATAGTTCCAAATCAGAAAGAGTATTGATTCTACCATCAGTGAAGTGCATCCTTACAGTCTTTTCATGTTTCCACTGTTCTTACTCTCTCACATCAATACTCTGTCATTTTCAACGTAATGCTGATTGATTTTAATGGAAAGGAAATCAGGCTGTTTCTATAATGGCCGCCCTGACCTGCAGTTTCATATGAGTTGAAAATTACCCCCTGCATCCATGCCTTTGTTACCTCTAGACTTGACTGTTCCAACACACTCCTGGCTGGCCTCCCACATTCCACCCTACATAAACTTGAGATTGTTGAGATACCGCGGCAAACGTGGGAGTCAAGACAGAGCTATTGAAAAC
Organism: Somniosus microcephalus; assembly: GCF_052327205.1. Classification (NCBI taxonomy): domain Eukaryota; kingdom Metazoa; phylum Chordata; class Chondrichthyes; order Squaliformes; family Somniosidae; genus Somniosus; species Somniosus microcephalus. The sequence goes on from NC_141015.1 coordinate 26,809,052, forward strand.
ACAGCTTCTTTATTCTGACCACATGGCAAACAGGAACTAGAAAAGCCCGCGCATCCACTTAAATACTTCCCAGACAGGAAGTGCTCCCGGCAGCCTGTCCCTGCGGGAAACAAGTTGCTGGAGGAAAGGGCCCCCGGCTGGGGGCTTCTGCTTAGACTGTCTGTGCCGCCGTGAGCGGATTATGTCCAGTGGTGGCGTGTCGCCACAGAGCTCCCCCCAGAATCCGCTTAGGAGGAGTGGACGAGTCGTGACGGTGGTCTAATGGTTCTGCCGCAGCGGCTCTGAGTGGTCGCCGGTCTGGTTGGTTGGGTCGGGCAGTTCGCCGCCGGCTGTGCTGGCTTGCCGGGGGGACGGCCTCTGGCTGGAGGCTGGGCCACGGGGACCTGTTCCCCTGGTTCTGTGTGTGCTGGTTTGAGCTGGTCGATGGAGACTGTCTCGACCCTGTCGCCGAGTCGCAGCTTGAATACCTTGTCCCCGGTTTGTAGTACCTCGTACGGACCGTCATACGGGGGTCGCAGGGGCCCGCGGTGTGCGTCGTGTCGCACGAAGCGCGCCTGCTGTAAATTTGGCGGGACGTGAGGTGCGAGTTCGCCGTGTCGGTTGACCGGAAGTGGGGCGAACTGCTGAGCGGAAGAGAAAGAGTCGAGCCGCTGCTGTTCGGCTGACCAAGGCTTGGTAGGCTCCGGAAGGAATTCGCCTGGGATGCGCAGCGGTTGTCCGTAGACTAACTCCGCTGCCGAGGACTGGAGGTCTTCCTTGACCGCGGTGCGTAGGCCGAGTAGCACCCACGGTAGGCAGTCAGTCCAGGTACTGTCCTGCAGGCCGGCGCGGAGTGAGGCCTTGAGTGACCTGTGGAAGCGTTCACAAAGTCCGTTGGCCTGCGGGTGGTACGCCGTGGTGCGGTGGAGCGTCACCCCGAGGTTGCGTGCTGTGGCCGTCCAGAGTTCGGAGGTGAACTGGGCGCCTCTGTCGGAGGTTATGTCGGCCGGTACGCCGAACCTCACAACCCAGGTGTTAACAAACGCCCTGGCGATGTCGGCTGTGGTGGTGGAGGTCAGCGGCACTGCCTCAGGCCAGCGTGTGTAACGGTCGACCATCGTGAGGAGATAAGTTTGGCCTTGCGATGGCGGCAGGGGACCGACGATGTCGACGTGTACGTGGTCGAAGCGGCGGCTGGGTACCTCGAAGTCTCCCAGGGGTGCTTTGGTGTGCAGCTGTACCTTAGCCCGTTGGCAGGCGAGGCAGGAGGTGGCCCAAGTCCGAACATCTCTGCTAAGGCCGCGCCAGACGAAGTGCTTGGAGAGGAGTTTGACGGATGCGTGGGAACCCGGGTGAGAGAGCCTGTGGAGCGTGTCGAAGACGCGGCGGCGCCAGGTCTCAGGGACGACCGGCCTGGGTTGGCCGAGTGAGACGTCGCACGTGACTGCCGTGGCTTCGGGCCCGTGCGCGACCTTGGCTAGGCGTAGCCCTGGCAGGCTGGTAGCCGCCGAGAGGAGGTCTGGGTCCGTGAGCTGGGCCGCTGCTAGTTGTGCGTAGTCGACCGCGAGGTGATTCGCACAGACGGCGGGACGGGAAAGGCAGTCGGCGACCACGTTGTCTCTACCGGAGACGTGCTGAATGTCCGTAGTAAACTCGGAGACGGCCGCGAGCTGGCGTTGCTGCCTAGCGGACCAGGGTTCGGTGTGCTTGGCCATCGCGTATGTGAGTGGCTTGTGGTCCACATACGCGGTGAAGGGGCGGCCTTCCAGGAGGAACCTGAAATGGCGGACCGACAGGTGGAGTGCGAGAAGCTCGCGGTCGAAAGTGGAGTATTTGACCTCCGGGGGGCGCAGTTGGCGGCTGTAGAAGGCAAGTGGCTGCCACGCGCCATTGACCCACTGCTCGAACACGGCCCCGACCGCGTGGTCGGAGGCGTCGGTGGTGAGCGCGACCCGGGCATCGGCCCTCGGGTGCGCGAGCAGAGTGGCGTCGGCGAGCGCGTTTTTGGTGGCGTCGAAGGCGGCTGCCGTGTCAGTGGTCCAGGCTACGTCCATCTTGCCGGATTTCCCTCGGAGGGAGTCGTATAGGGGCTTCATAAGGGCTGCGGCTCTGGGGATGAACCTGTTGTAGAAGTTCACCATCCCGAGGAACTCCTGGAGGCCCTTGATGGTTGTGGGGCGGGGGAATTGCTGGACGGCCTGCACCTTGTTGGGCAGGGGGACGGCCCCGGCAGGGGTGATGTGGTGACCGAGAAAATCGATCTCGGTTAGGCCAAATTGGCACTTCGCCGGGCTGAGGATGAGCCCGTGTTGGGCTAGGCGCCCGAACAGGATGCGAAGGTGTTCGAGGTGTTCCTGTTTGGAGGAGCTGGCCACGAGAATGTCGTCTAGATAGACGAATAGGAAGTTCAGGTCCCGGAGGACTGAGTCCATAAGGCGCTGGAAAGCCTGTGCTGCATTCTTGAGGCCGAAGGGCATCCTCAGGAACTCGAACAGGCCGAATGGGGTGATGACGGCCGTTTTGGGGATGTCCGCGGGGTGTACGGGGACTTGGTGGTAACCGCGCACCAGGTCGACTTTGGAAAAGACGGTTCGTCCGGCCAGTCGGGCCGAGAAGTCCTGGATGTGTGGCACCGGGTACCGATCGGGGGTGGTGGCGTCGTTGAGGCGGCGGTAGTCCCCGCAAGGGCGCCAGCCTCCGCCGGGCTTGGGGGCGATGTGGAGGGGCGAGGCCCAAGGGCTGCTGGAGCGGCGGATGATGCCGAGTTGTTCCATGTTGGTAAACTCGGCCCGCGCGATTTCCAGCTTGGCCGGGTTGAGTCTGCGGGCGTGGGCAGAAACTGGGGGGCCGGTGGTGGGGATATAGTGTTCCACACCGTGCTTGGCGGCTTTGGCCGAAAAGGTCGGGTTAGTGAGGGCGGGAAACTCAGCTAGGAGTGCCGAGTAGTCGTCCGTGGCTCTGGCGAGGCAGTAGGTCGTCGGGCCGGCCGAATGGGCCGGGGTAAAGGCGCCGGGGATGGGGGCCATAGTGTTGGCGTCGATGAGGCGGTGCCTCGGAATGTCGACAAGGAGGCCGTGGGCGCGTAGGAAGTCGGCGCCGATGAGTGGGCAGAGGACCTTGGCTGTCAGGAACTCCCAGCGGTAGCGGCGGCCCGCGAGGTCGAGCGTGACCATGCGGGTGCCATATGTGCGGATTTCAGAGCCGTTGGCTGCAGCCAGTGTGATACCCCGTGTGCCGCGTTGGATCTCGAGGGCGGAGGCGGGTGTGATGCTGTGCTGGGCCCCTGTGTTGCACAGAAATCGGCGGTTGGTTCTGTCGTCAGTGACGTACAGTAGGAGCTCCTTCTGCCCCGCGGCCATCGCGGGGGCCGGTGCGGGGGGGGGTTTGAAGGAACACGGTGGCATGCAGCGTTGAGCCCTAGCGCCAAAACGGGTGTGGTAGTAGCAGTGACCCGGAGTGGTAGGGCGGTCGGGCCTAGCGGCCCGGGAAGACCGCGTGGTCGTTGCCGTGAGGTCGGGCGCGACGTCGCGAGCGGCCTGTGCAGAGAGCAGCCGGTCGGCCTTTTCGGCTATCTCATTCAGGTCCGTGGAGTCAGACTCCACAAGGAGCGGGCGGATGCTGGCGGGGAGCTGCCGAATGAAAAGCGTGCGAAAAAGGGCGCCGGGATTTTTGTCGTCTGAGAGGGACAGCATGTGGGAAAGCAGGTCTGATGGTGAAGCGTCACCAAGGCCGGGGAGGTCCAGGAGTTGGCAGTGGCGCTGGTAAGAGGACGTTTGAAATTTTTTAAGTAGCGCAGCCTTCAGATGCTCGTACTTGCCCTCCGTTGGTGGATTCTGCAGCGCTGCCCAAACCTTGGGGACTGTAGCGTAGGTGAGCGAGGCGACGAGGTAGTCGTACTTCGTGGCGTCGACTGTAATGCCTTTCAGCCGGAATCTGGACTCAGCTTGAACGAACCAGGCTTCGGCGAGGTTCTCCCAAAAGTCAGGTAATTTAACCGTGACTACGTTTGTATCCGCCATGCTAGCTTAGGATTCGTCCTGAGCGTCGGGGTCACCAGTGTTGAGATACCGCGGCAAACGTGGGAGTCGAGACAGAGCTATTGAAAACACAGCTTCTTTATTCTGACCACATGGCAAACAGGAACTAGAAAAGCCCACGCATCCACTTAAATACTTCCCAGACAGGAAGTGCTACCGGCAGCCTGTCCCTGCGGGAAACAAGTTGCTGGAGGAAAGGGCCCCCGGCTGGGGGCTTCTGCTTAGACTGTCTGTGTCGCCGTGAGCGGATTATGTCCAGTGGTGGCGTGTCGCCACAAGATCATCCAAAACTCAGCTGCCCATGTCCTAACTCGCACCAAGTCCCGTTCACCCATTGTCCCTGTGCTCACTGACCTACATTGGCTCCCGGTTAAGCAACACCTCGATTTCAAAATTCTAACATAAGAACATAAGAACATAAGAAGTCGGAGCAGGAGTAGGCCATATGGCCCCTCGGGCCTGCTCCACCATTCAATAGGATCATGGCTGATCCGAACCTAGAGTCACATCCACTTCCCTGCCCTCTCCCCGTAACCCCTAATTCCCTTACCTGCTAGGAAACTGTCTATCTCCGTTTTAAATCTATTTAATGTTGCAGCTTCCACAGCTCTCTGAGGTAGCAAATTCCATAGATTTACCAACCTCTGAGTGAAGAAGTTTCTCCTCATCTCAGTTTTGAAAGGGCAGCCGCTTATTCTAAGATTATGCCCCCTAGTTCTAGTCTCACCCATCAGTGGAAACATCCTCACCGCATCCACCCGATCAATCCCCCTCACAATCTTATATGTTTCGATAAAATCGCCTCTCATTCTTCTGAACTCCAATGAGTAGAGGCCCAACCTACTCAACCTTTCCTCATACGTCAACCCCCTCATCTCTGGAATCAACCGAGTGAACCTTCTCTGAACCGCCTCGAGAGCAAGTACATCTTTTCTTAAATATGGAAACCAAAACTGCACGCAGTATTCCAGGTGTGGCTTCACCAATACCCTCTCCTTGTTTTTAAATCTCTCCATGGCCTCACCCCTCCCTATCTCTGTAACCTCCTCCAGCCCCACAACCCCCCGAGATATCTGCGCTCCTCTAATTCTGGCCTCTTGAGCATCCCTGATTATAATCGCTCAACCATTGGTGGCCGTGCCTTCTGTTGCCTAGGCCCTAAGCTCTGAAATTCCCTCCCTCAGCCTCTCCGCCTCGATACTTCTCTTTCCTCCTTTAAGACGCTCCTTAAAACCTACCTCTTTGACCAAGCTTTTGGTCACCTGCCCTAATTTATCCTTATGTGGCTCGGTGTCAAATTTTTGTCTTGTAATACACCAGTGCAGCGCCTTGGAACGTTTTACTATGTTAAAGGCGCTATATAAATACTAGGGGGGGAAAATTCGGTTGCTTTGCGCCTCCCGTTAGCACCCTAAGAGGGCGCTAATGGGGCGCAAAGCAACTAGCGCCCAGGCACGGCGCCAAAGCCTCCCGCGAAAATCTTTGGTAACACCCCCTGACTTACCGGCGGACGCTATGTCCGATGGGGTCAGGGGGGCCTACCTGCGGCCGGGACGACGCTAATTAAAGGCAACGTGCCAGGCGGCCATTTTTGTTGCTGGCCGCCTGCCAGCACCTGCCCCTGTTGCCATCCCTGGCCTCCTCTGCAGCCCCCCCGCGCCACAGTTAGCGCCCCAAAGGGGACGTGACTCAATTTTTCCCCCAAGATTCTTTTGCGCCAAGGAAACCTGAGCAATCATCAGTTTTAAACAAGTGGCCCCAAAACAAACTCGTTAGCAGAACAAAATTCTGCGGCATGACATCGCAAAAGATGAAAGTACTGTCTTCTTTGATCTAGCAATGGAATTAAGCAGCAAAACCTGCAGCTAGTTTAACTTGCTGAGCGAACATACCCTATTTCTGTAATATGTAAGGTATTTCTATTGATTGTGAAACAAGTGCGTAACCTGTAGAAATAACTACAAGGGAGCTACTGCAAAAAAAAAGCTGAGCTCAGATAAAACCAATTATGCCTTGACATGCTCAAACTAAGCCCACAGGGATCTGAGCACAGTGCTCAGAAATTCCATAATGCAAGTGAGTTGGGGCTGTGAAATTATTTAATTCTCACCTCACATCGCAAAGCCGATAGATTTAACATCGAGCCATTATGGTTTGACTTTACATCAGTGCATTTGTTGTCTCAATGTCCTTCCAAATCTTTCCATACTTCTTCAAAGTAATAATGGAATTCAATAAAAGGCCATTGACCTGAAACCGCTCAGGCCCGAGTTAAAAGTCAGGTCTCAATGATGTCATCGGGCCGCAACATGCATATGTAAAGAAGGACCCTGTTGGCTCCGGGCGTGTGTCCTTGCTGCCTGCTCAGGAGAGCAGGTTAAAATTGCAGATGTTGCGATTATGGCGGCTTTCGGACAGGTAAGAGCCAGGGGCGATTTTAACTGCCCGCCCGCCAGGTTTCTGCTGAGCGAGAAGGGTTAAAATTGCCCCCCAACTCTGTTTCTCTCTCTCCAGAGATGCTGCCTGACCTGCTGAGTGATTCCAGCATTGCCTGCCTTTATTTTTAATAATGGAATTGTAAGACCGAGATAGCAATGTGCGAATAACCGATTGATATTCAAAAATCAACATTTTAATCCATTGAGGTTCTCTGTGTTGATATACCTATCAATTCATTCCATGAAAAGCGACGAGTTAAGATAGTAACTATAGGTTTTTATTGGCTAAATAACAGAGCCCACCCTCGTGGGTGATCGGTTCCAACAAGGAAGAATACTAGCCAATCAGTCACCTTTATACCTGGGCAAGCAGGTGGAGCCATGGGCGGAGTCAGCTGAGGTATGCCTAGGTATAACAGCGTGCGTGGCAAGAGGTAACCTTGTGTAGTGATAACAACAGTGTAAGCAGTGATAACAACAGTGTAACAATAGTGAACGGTTGTGAACGATAACAGTGGTTTACTACATTCACCCCTTGTTTAAAATTGAGTCCGGCGGGGTGAAGTGTACTACCAGTTCGTGTATGTCAGTCTATCAGGAGGCCTCGTAAGCCTTTCTGACCGGCGCAGCAGCGGCGGCGGTGGTGCAGTATCCGATGTTACTGCTGGTGTCTGCGTGGTCGACGAAGGCTCCTGGGGTTCCGGCATGCCGCCTACAGGAGCTGGATTTGGGGGAGTGGTGGGGGATAACGGTGGTATCTCAGGGGTGCCCGAGGGTGCGAGGTCTCGCAAGGAGACTGTGTCCTCCCGCCCGTCTGGGTATGCCACATAGGCATACTGGGGGTTGGCGTGCAGGAGGTTCACCCTCTCGACCAGGGGGTCCATTTTATGGGTCCTCACGTGCTTCCGCAGCAGGACGGGCCCCGGAGAAGTCAGCCATGTTGGTAGCGAGGTTCCCGTAGTCGACTTCCTGGGGAAAACAAACATTTGCTCATGAGGGGTGGCGTTAATGGCAGTACAAAGCAGTGACCGGATGGAATGGAGCGCTGCCGGGAGGACTTCCTGCCAGCGAGAGGTTGGGAGGCCCTTAGACTTTAGGGCTAAGAGGACGGCCTTCCAAACTGTCGCGTTCTCTCTTTCCACCTGGCCGTTCCCCCGAGGGTTGTAGCTGGTGGTCCTGCTCGCAGCAATACCTCTCGCGAGCAGGAACTGGCGAAGTTCCTCGCTCATGAAGGATGAGCCCCGGTCGCTATGTATATAGTTCGGGAACCCGAACAAGGCGAAGAGGTCGTTCAGGCATTTGATGACCGTGGTACTGGTCATGTCTGGGCAGGGGATGGCAAAGGGGAAACGGGAGTACTCGTCAATAATGTTGAGGAAGTACACATTACGGTCAGAGGACGGGAGGGGCCCCTTAAAATCGATGCTCAAGCGCTCGAAGGGGCGGGTGGCCTTGATCAGGCTTGCTCTGTCCGGCCTATAGAAATGCGGTTTGCATTCGGCACAGGCTTGGCAGTTCCTGGTCATGGTCCTGACCTCCTCGATGGAGTAGGGCAGGTTGCGGGCCTTAATGAAGTGGTAAAGTCTAGTGACCCCGGGGTGGCAGAGGTCGTTGTGGAGGGCCCGCAGTCTATCAACTTGCGCGTTGGCGCATGTACCTCGTGATAGAGCATCTGGGGGCTCGTTGAGTTTACCAGGCCGGTACAAGATATCGTAATCGTAGGTGGAGAGCTCAATTCTCCACCTCAAGATCTTGTCGTTCTTGATTTTGCCCCTCAGCTTGTTATTAAACATAAAAGCAACCGAACGCTGGTCGGTGAGGAGGGTAAATCGTTTGCCTGCCAGGTAATGCCTCCAGCGTCGTACCGCTTCCACAATCGCCTGGGCCTCCTTCTCGACAGAAGAGTGTCGGATCTCAGGGCCCTGGAGGGTCCTTGAGAAGAAGGCCACAGGTCTCCCCGCCTGGTTAAGGGTTGCAGCTAGGGCGAAGTCGGATGCATCGCTCTCCACTTGGAAAGGGATGGACTCATCCACTGCGTGCATTGTGGCCTTCGCAATGTCTCCTTTTATGAGGGAGAAGGCTGCGCATGCTTCTGCTGTCAGGGGGAAGGAGGTGGACTTCATGAGGGGTCTGGCTTTGTCTGCATAATTGGGCACCCATTGGGCATAGTAAGCGAAGAGCCCCAGGGTTCTCTTCAGTGCCTTTTGACAGTGGGGAAGGGGAAGCTCCATGAGGGGGCGCATTCTTTCGGGGTTGGGGCCGATGACTCCGTTCTCTACTACGCAGCCGAGGATGGCAAGGCGCGAGATGTTAAACATACATTTCTCCTTATTGTAAGTGAGATTCAGCCGTTGGGCCGTACGGAGGAATTTCTCCAGATTAACATCATGGTCCTGCTGGTCGTGGCCGCAGATGGTGACATTATCTAGATAAGGAAACGTGGCCTGCAGCACATTCTGGTCAACCATCCGGTCCATCTCCCTTTGGAAGACCGAAACCCCGTTGGTGACGCCGAAGGGAACCCTAAGGAAGTGGTAGAGGCGGCCATTCGCCTCGAAGGCGGTATACTGGCGGTCCTCAGGGCGGATAGGGAGTTGGTGATAGGCCGACTTAAGGTCGATGGTGGAGAATACCCGGTACTGTGCAATCTGGTTGACCATATCAGATATGCGGGGAAGGGGGTATGCGTCCAGCTGGGTGTACCGGTTTATGGTTTGGCTGTAGTCGATGACCAGGCGGTGTTTATTGCCAGTCTTAACGACTACGACCTGGGCATGCCAGGGGCTGGTGCTCCCCTCGATGATGCCCTCCTTCAGGAGTCGCTGCACCTCAGAGCTAATAAAAGCTCTGTCCCCGGCGCTGTACCGCCTGCTCTTGGTAGCGACGGGTTTACAGTCGCGGGTGAGGTTAGCGAACAAGGAGGGGGGCGGGACTTTGAGAGTGGAGAGGCCGCAGGTGGTACGCGGCGGGCGGTTTAAAAACTGCTGGTTGTAGACTGTGAGTGGGGGGAGGGATCCACCGTATGCCAAAGTGACACTTTGAAGGTGGCATTGGAAATCCAGCCCTAGTAGGATGGCAGCGCAGAGCTGGGGCAGGACGAGAAGTTTAAAGTTTTTATATTCCGTGCCCCTAACCGACAGGGTCACCACACAGTAGCCGCTGACGTCTGTTGAATGGGACTTCGACGCCATCGAGATCCGTGAGGGAGTAGCAGCGCACCGTGTCTGGGTGAATAAAACTCTCCGTGCTCCCACTGTCGAACAGGCAGGTCGTGGCGTGGCCGTTTACTTCGATGTCCATCATGGACCTGGACAGATGATGCGGGAGAGCTTGGTCAAGCGTGACGGAGGCCAGTGTATGGCTGAGTGAGCTGCTGTAGTCGGCAGGTGAGGCGGTGGTCGGGTCTGGAGACAAAATGGCGGCCGAGTGCGGCGAACAAAATGGCGGCACCCATGACGCGGATCCCCACGAGGTCGAAGTTGGACAAAATGGCGGAGAAGATGGCTGCCCCCACGACTCACATGAGGCGCTGCTGGCGTCTGTGGCCTTGATCAAAGATGGCCGCCCCCACGACTCACATGAGGCACTGCTGGCGTCTGTGGCTTTCCCCCTGCAGGCGTTTGCGAAGTGGCCTTTTTTTTCGCATCCGGAGCAGGTCGCGTTCCTTGCAGGGCAGCGCGCCCTTTGATGTCTCGCCTGGCCACAGAAATAGCAGCTGGCGGCCCGATCGCGGGGCTCCGCTGCCGCAGCAGGTCCCGAGGGTGGCGGTCCCGATCGATTCCGGGACACCGACGCCGTAGTAGGTCCCAGGGGCGGCGGTGCGAGGGGTATTGCGGCTGAAGTCGGGCCCGAGTCCCAGGGTCGCGCAGCACTGTACCCGGAGTACGCCTCGAGGTCCCGATGGGCCACTTCCAGGGAGCGAGCGAGGGCTGCAGCTGCTTTCAAGCCGAGGTCCTTTGATTCGAGCAGTCTTTGCCGTGAGTAGTCGGACCGAAGGCCTTTCACGAAGGCATCACGGATATTTCCTTCAGCATGTTGTGCAGCCGATACAGCTTTAAAGTCACAGTCCCTGCCGAGTGTTTGTAGCGCCCGTAAAAATTCATCTACAGACTCTCCTGGCTGTTGCAAGTGGGATCTTAGGAGATGTCTGGTATACATTGAATTTACTGGGCTCCGGTACTGCTCTTTTAGCAGGTCGAGGGCCTCCTCGTATGTAGTAAGGTCCCGGATGAGTGCAAATACTTTAGGGCTCACCTGGGCGGTCAGAACTCTTAGTTTGTCGGCTTCCGATGGCACGCCGGAGGCTACCAGGTAGGATTCAAAGCAGCTCAGCCAGTGATCGAAGTCGAGGGCTGAATTCGCTGCCTGTGGATTTAGATCCAGGTACGGCGGTCGGAGGGCTCGCAGCCAAGTCGGCTGCTGGGGCTGTTGTAGCTGGCTGTTTGGCTGGTCGTTTGGCTGCTCCAGTCCATTCATTTCAAAATTTAGCCAATAAAATTGATATACCTATCAATTCATTCCATGAAAAGTGACGAGTTAAGATAGTAACTATAGGTTTTTATTGGCTAAATAACAGAGCCCACCCTCGTGGGTGATCGGTTCCAACAAGGAAGAATACTAGCCAATCAGTCACCTTTATACCTGGGCAAGCAGGTGGAGCCATGGGCGGAGTCAGCTGAGGTATGCCTAGGTATAACAGCGTGCGTGGCAAGAGGTAACCTTGTGTAGTGATAACAACAGTGTAAACAGTGATAACAACAGTGTAACAATAGTGAACGGTTGTGAACGATAACAGTGGTTTACCACATGTGTGACTTATTTTCTCAATGTAGTTTCCGAGTACAGTGCACTTGTAGTCCATAGGCCGAGTGTCACTTTGTTCAGCCCACTCAATCCTTATGCAAACCCCAGTTAGTGTGCAGCTAGCAATAAATCCTCAGTAGTGTTTATGTGAAGACTTTATTAGGCTGTTGATGGCAGCTTTGAAGAACTGCTCATCGCCTCCTAAGAATATATGAGACAATATTGTGAAAATCATTCAACAAAAAGGAAATGTTGCAAAAGGATTAAGGCATATAAAAGACGGAAGGTATGATAAGGTGACGCTGCCACTCGCTCCTCACATTATCAGACATATTAAGGCCTGAGACCTTCAATATACCTGGTGGACACAGCGCAGCACCAGTGCAGTCAACCAGTGTGAAGGTCGTTGGTAGCCTGCATACAGACTGTGTGAAAGGCTCATTAATTAAACTGTGAAAAGTATTTAAAGTAAGGGGCCTCCCGTCATGTGACTGAAGCATCTGAGTCAGAAGCTTTGCCCTGGAGCCAATTCAGGCCTTTACAACCAATTTACCTTCCGAGTTTAGTTTGGCTCGGCATTAAAGCTAAACGTGTGGGGTGTGAATGCACCGCTCGACCCTGCAATGAAATAACCTTGATTGGTGAAGTCAGCACACTCCCAATTTCACTCCATTTTCTACACTCAAATAATTAGCATTGGCCCAGCATGTGCTGGAGTGGGGGCATCTCGTGGCGTGCCCCGTTAGTTATTTTTTTCCTCACCCTTCAACTAGAAAAAAAATGTGCCCCTCAAGTTGCTGGACGTGTGGGATCAACGGGGCATCTGGGACCTTGGTGAACGACGGGACCAACAATCTGTCTCTTTAACCAATGAGATTTAAGGATTGAGAAAGAAACAGAGGAACGATGGACAACGAAATAGGGTGAATTAGAGTCGAATCAGGTACAGAAAGAGAAATAAAGAGAAGGAAAGAAATATTGGATTTAGATAGAGAGGAAAACAAAGAGACAGAAAGGAAAAGTAAGAAATCACTTTTTAAATTTTTACTTCAAAATTTTAAAAATTTCTAAGAACGATTTACTACCTGCAGGAATGAGACTCCATATTTTCAATTGTTCCCCTTTCTGGGCCGGAGAGGTTGAGTGGCATTGCAGGAACATAAATCTCCTCATTGAAAGGGTCCTTACGCTGTTAAGTACCAACCCCAACTCTCTGTGGTGAGTTTAATGCGTATTTGCTGGGCAAATGCAGCAATTTCTCAAAACTCACGGGGAGGTTGAGGGCGAGCTCCCGTTTTCGCGAGGATAACGGCGGAGCAGCGCAAATCGTCCAGCAATTTTGTGGCGATTCGCAACTCACATTGTCTCTCATCCTCACCACAAATTGCTGGGTTATTTACACACTGATAACAGCATGCACACTTCCCAGCAAATTCTGGCCTATTGTTACAATTACTGTGGTCAGTAGGTTCTATTATTATTCAGCTGGGCATCCTGATTTGTTCCGCTGAGAAGCAGCAACATACCACAGGGTGAGTTTTACATGTTAAGCACCAATCCTTAATGGTACCATCTCCACCCTTAGGAACTGTTCATTTCACTACTGTAACCGTGCCTAAAAATTATTATCTGCAATATTGGCCTGGGAATACTTAAGGCATCCATGTGACAGCCTCAATCCTTTATTTTAATGGAGGCATTGATCCATTTATTCGTTTGTATAACTTACTCTAATGTGGGGCCTGGGATTACTTTCTAACCAATCCCTCATTCGGCACAACCACTACTCACAGCTGTTAATGATTGTTCTCTCGCCTCTGACCCCCGAACGCACTCTCCTGCAACCTTTCTTCTCTTTCCTTCTCCCCGAGCTCCAATATTGCCACCTTCTGCATTCTTCCTTCTCCTTACAACTCACTATGCTGCAGTCAAGGTACATATCACTTGTAATGATAACGTTAAAACTGTGGAAAGCCATCTAGTGGTTCTGAGATGGGATTGACATCATCCTCGGCAAAAGAGACAGACATTTTGAATAAAGATTACGATGCACTTCAGACAGTCTCCTGATAATTGTGGTTCAAATAGGTCACAGGCCTTTAGATGGTGTTGGAACTATTGCAAATGGAAGGCTTTAAGAATTTTAAACTAGAAGAGATGTATGGCAAGAACAGATAGTGTGTTTTAAACTGTGTACAACAGCAATAGGCATGGGAGATATGAGAGATGTGAAGCCCACACACTTGACCGTGTGTGATCGGTGTATGAAATATTTGTGTATGCTGAATGTGAGGCCACAAGGAACCTGAAGGTATTAATGGACACGTTTGACAGCTTAGAAGAATATTTAGCTACAATATTTATTCAAATTCAAAGAAAAGGCATTGTTCAATTTGTAATAGATTTGTGAAAAAAGGCCAAGTCTTGAAAGTTTAACAAGTCATAAACAGACTTGTTAAAGACACAATTATACTTGGTATAATAAATGATCAAGTTCGAGCTAAATTACTATAAGAAAAGAATCTGGACCTGTGGAAAGCAGTTGTTGTTTGTAGAACGCCTGTGCAGTCCTGGCAGTGTTACAAGATATGGGACAGAGCTCTCACATCATACAATGAAAACAAAATTTGATTCATACAGGAGATGATGTTGAATGGATAGTCGATCACAAGATAAAAGGAAGGGAGCCATAGAGGGAGTGCAACGAAGGTTCACGAGATTGAATCCTGGGATGGCGGGACTGTCGTATGAGGAGCGATTGAGTAAACTAGGCCTGCATTCTCTTGAATTCAGAAGAATGAGAGGGGATCTCATTGAAGCATACAAAATTATTACAGGGCTTGATCGGGTGGATGCTGGGAGAATGTTTCCCTTGGCTGGGGAGTCTAGAACCAGGGGCCACAGCCTCAGGATAAAGGGTAGGCCATTCAGGACTGAGATGAGAAGACATTTCTTCACACAGAGGGTGGTGAATCTTTGGAATTCTCTACCCCAGAGGGCTGTGGAGGCTCAGTCATTGGGTATATTCAAAACAGAAGTTGATAGATTTCTGACTAGTAAGGGCATCAAGGGATATGGCGATAGGGCCGGTGAATGGAGTTGAGGCAGAAGATCTGCCATGATCTCATTGAATGGTAGAGCAGGCTCGAAGGGCTGAATGGCCTACTCCTGCTCCTATTTCTTATGTTCTTATGTTAACAGGGTGAACTGTTCCTTTAAATTGGACACAGGAGAGCTCAGTGTAATGTTAATTAAGCTCAATAATGTTAATTCTCCTCACACACCTACCAATCTCCCTAAGGACACTAGGCAGTGATCCTACTAGCTTTTAGTTTACAAAAAGGTAAGTATAAAATTTAAAATGAAAACAGAAAATGCTGGAAATACTCAGCAGGTCAGGCAGCATCTGTGGAGAAAGAAACAGAGTTAATGTTTTAGGTCGATGACCCTTCGTCAGAAGTATAACATTTAATAGGTCCAATGCAAAGGTGGTGATCTACCCCAGCCACAACATAAAGTGATAGGAAAATGTAACATGTCATGTTTAAACCCTTGCACGGCCTTGCCCCTCTCTATCTCTGTCATCACCTCCAGCCCTACAGCCCCCTACCCCTAATTCTCTGTTCCTCCAACTCTGACCTCCTGTGCATTGCCCCCTCCTTTTGCCCCAATGTGCCTTCAACCACCTAGGCTCCACGCTCTGGAATACCCTAACCCTAAGTCCCTCCACCTCTCTCGTCCTTAAAACCTACCTCTTTGAGCAAGAGCTTGGTCACTTCCCCTAATATCTCTTTCTTAGGCTTGGTGTCCATTTCTTTTTTTGATTACGTTGCTGCGAAGCACTATGGGGCATTTTTCTACATTAGAGGCGCAATATAAATGCAAGTTGTTGTTATAGATTCAACACTAAGGATGTCCGAACCAGAGCAGCAATCAACAAAGCTAATAGGATGTTGAACTACAAAACTAAAACAGTTGAATATTAAATATTAATGTCCAATCTTTATATTTCTCTGGTCAGATCACACCATGAACACAAGACTCTCAGATGCTGGAGACACTACAATAAAGAGCCTCAAGGCAGATCTCCAACGTCAAGGATTTGACTTATGAGTAAAGACTGGATAGACTTGGGCTTTCCATCTTGGAAAGGAGGAATCTGAGAGGTGATTTTACAGCCGTATAGTTAAAGATACTGGCCTGTATTTTCCGATGCCTATGGGTGGGTATGGGCTGTGTACACACCCGTAGGAGTTTCACAAATGCCGGTTTCAGGCGTGCGACGCGCATGCGCTGAAAATCGGTATTTCCAATCTGTCAAGAATCCTCTTGACCGATCCTCCGCCTGCCCTGGAGAAGAGCCTCTGCGGGGGGATAGTTCCGCTTCCTGCACAACCTCCGCCCGCTGAAATCCCTTAAGAAATCTTACGCCTGGTAAAAGCCTGTGTATGGCTTGCTTTTACCAGCATAAGAGTTGAAAAAAGTTTTTTAAAAATTTCACTCATTCATAATTTAAAATACTTTTAAAAAAGGTAAGTTTATTTTTAGCCCCGTAAAATACTTCGATTTTTGTTCAAAAATTTACATTTTAATTCAAAAAATTAAATTTCATGTAATTTTAACTAATTTTAAAAACGTGATTTAAAAAAATGTATTTAATGTTTTGATGTGTTTTTGGGGTGATCTCCATTCATATATTTGACGGGTCTATCTGTCTCACTTCCTGACTCCCCAAAGCCTTTCCACCATCTACAAGGCACAAGTTAGGAGTGTGATGGAATACTCTCCACTTGCCTGGATGAGTGCAGCTCCAACAACACTCAAGAAGCTCGACACCATTCAGGATAAAGCAGCCCGCTTGATTGGCACTCCATCCACCACCTTCAACATCCACTCCCTCCACCACCGGCGCACTGTGGCTGCAGTGTGTACCATCTACAAGATGCACTGCAGCAACTCGCCAAAGCTCCTTCAACAGCACCTTCCAAACCCGCGACCTCTACCACTTAGAAGGACAAGGGCAGCAGACGCATGGGAACATCACCACCTACAAGTTCCCCTCCAAGCCACACACCATCCTGACTTGGACCTGTATCGCCGTTCCTTCACTGTCGCTGGGCCAAAATCCTGGAACTCCCTTCCTAACAGCATTGTGGGTGTACCCACACCATATGGACTGCAGCGGTTCAAGAAGGCGGCTCACCACCATCTTCTCAAGGGCAATTAGGGATGGGCACTAAATGCAGGCCTAGCCAGCGACGCCCACATCCCATCAATGAATTTTTTAAAAAGTGTATGAAGGGAGATTCCCTTCTCCTATTGGCTCCCCATGGCCCACGTGATCCCAGAGACGCTTGTGAACCACCTGGGATACCTGGGCCCTGCGCATTTCGTCGTGGAGAGGCCCAGGAGCGGAAGTGCCTGGACCTCGGGAGCCCTCAGGTAAGGCCGTAGATTTTTTCCAGATCAGAGGCCTCCGCACGCAGGAAGCCTCCGATCAGAAAATACGGGCCATAGAAAATGTTAACCTAGAATATTAACCCGTAGGATTAGAACGGGGGCGACACAGGTTCAAACTAGTAAATGCAGAACCAATGTGTGCACCATTCAATGGGAAGGCAAGGAAGTTTGATGATGAAAGCAAGACAGATATCCAGCTCTGCTCAATTTTCATAACATGCCCGGAGATGGAATTGCATCAGCAGCACAAGTGTTGCTGGTCCCTAAAGCAAAGACAACACTTCCCCTCTCAGAACAACTGAACATTGACATAAGAAAACTACTCGGCACTTGGTCTGAGTATTAAACAAGGCTTTAATCAACTGTTTTTCAACATGGAGATCTAGTTGTGTCCTTCACTAGTTCCTGTTAAAGAATGTCCTGAGCAAGCTGGGCCCATGCCCAAGTATTTATACTCTCCCTGGACAGCGCCACCAGCAGGCCGCCCAGTATTATTACATAAGTCATTTTCACATGAATGACAAGACCCATGTCACACATCATTAAAGGAATTTCACAGCAGCTCAAGTGGGACAAAAGTGAGCAAAAGATGGACAATGAATGAGGATCTTGCCTTTTAAAACTACCGCTATCAGGAGTTACAGTGAGAGCGCACGTATGAGCTAAATGAATGAAAAGCAGCAATTGTTCTGCATGAAAGTTACAAGTCGATGTTGAAAGGAATAAAAGGACATTAATGGTCTAATAATCATGCACAGTGCACACTCGAATTTCAGATTGCATTCCCTGTGGAAAAGGCTCCCCACCGGGAGCACAATGTTGGAAAACTATCCCTAGTATGTACCTACATATAATCTTATAACAATCCCCATGTACAATGTAGAGTCGATTTGAATTTTAAATTTAGTAAAAATAAATATAAAGTTTCCTGAAAGAATCATAGAATCATACAGCACAGAAAATGGCCATTCGGTCCATCGTGCCTGTGCCGGCTCTTTGAAAGAGCTCTCCAATTAGTCCCACTCCCCTGCTCTTTCCCCATAGCCCTGCAAATTTTTCCTTTTCAAATATATATCCAATTCCCTTTTGAAAGTTACTATTGAATCTGCTTCCACCGCCCTTTCAGGCAGCACATTCCAGATCACAACAACTCACTGAGTAAAAAAAAATCACCTCATCTCCCCTCTGGCTCTTTTGCAATTACCTTAAATCTGTGTCCTCTGGTTACCGACCCTCCTACCAGTAGAAACAGTTTCTCCTTATTTACTCTATCAAAACTCTTCATTTGAAACACCTCTATATTAAATCTCCCCTGAACCTTCTCTGCTCCAAGATAGGGGGAATGTTAAAGTTGTATAGAGATGTCTAGTGGTCAGAGGTGGGACTGATATATAATCTCTGCCAGGATCACGGCCGGTGGTGCCTTTCGGTGCTGACTACGCCAGAGTTTGCAGAACGGCACCTCACTTGCATGTGGGCCCCAGTAGTGCTTTGAGCACATCTTCAATGCCTGCCTTCCCATGCCCGCCAGAAACTCCAGCACCTGTCCATTTAGTGGGGGAGGGGGGGGGCTCAGCCACACTGACCCTGCCAATGTTCCTATCAACATGGGATTAGTAGCGTACTTTAAATGGAATCTATCAAACCTATATTTGTCTGTTAGATGCAGGACAGGAAAAAAAGAAAACTCATAGGGTAGATTTTCCCGAACCTGTCGGGAAGAAGGCGGGACTTCAACTTTCGGGTTTTTGACCCGCCTACATCGACGTCCGGCCAACCCGCGCGATTTTCCCTTGATTGACCTTGTTAAGCCCGCCCAGCGGGCTCAGCAGGCCAATTAAGGGCCACCCGGCAACAGGTGACGTCACAGACTGCAATTTCATCTGTCAAGAGTTCTTGACAGATGAAATATCAGTGTATCACAGCTGTTTGAAGCTGTGAAACACTGACAGTCTGAGTTCTACCGTGAGTCATTCTGCACAGACTCAGTTAGAACTCTTACCGGCACTCAAAGCTGAAGGCTGTCACTTTTCACAGATCGCAGCCGTTCAGCTTTAAATGCCAGGTGAGTGATGTGCTCCCGACGGCTACAGGGAGAAAGGCTGTAAAGGTAAGTACAGGTAAGTAAAAGTTCTTTACACACTTTAGACACACCAAACACACTTACCTTTGCACTCATGCACCCATCACTCACCTGAGCGCTGACATCGCGACCCCTCCAACTCCTTCAACCCGATGGCCCGCCTGTTCTAATCTGGCGTGGTTTGCAGCCATCGGGAAACCCACACGAAACCCCTCAAAATAGGGATTAGGCTAAAAACTGCCTGTTAACTACCTGTTAACAGGCAGTTAATTGGCACTAATCCCTTCCCGCCTGGTTTCGGCGGGTCCCAGTGCGGGGCGGGTACCCGCCGCCCCTGAAACTTACGTCGGGCGGGGTTTTGGGCGGGATGGTGTCGGGACCCCCAAAGTCGGGATTTCCCCCCCCCCCACACGCCTGAAACCCCGCCTGACGGCTCCAGGAAAATCTAGCCCTATACTTCCTACAAATGAACCTCCACTATCAGGCCACCATTCCAAGGCAAGAGCCCATTATTTGGAGCAATTTAATTTTCTCTTCAGATAAAGAAAACAAACAGAGATGAAAAAAAGGTTAAATATGAGTTGTCACTTTACAAGAGGAAAAGGGCCACTGAATTTACAAGCAGTCATAATCTATATAGACCTTTTTCATGAGTGAGCTAAAATGTATATCATTATTTGTCATCAAATATTTGTTATTTCCAGTAAGACATAGTTAGTGCCTGTTTCTCATGTGCATAATTTTGTATGTACTTTTTTAGTTTTTTATGTGTGACATTATGTGAACTGCTGGTTGAAATATGGGTCGATTTTTAGATTCACTTTGTTGACAGAGCAGGCACAGATCGGATAAGCAGGGGTCAGAGAATTGAGCAAGTAGGGGAGAAAAAATACAACCAGCACAATAATCAGCATATCATCAATCACACATTTACCAGTTCAGTGTCTGCAAATCGCAACATCGAAACACAAGGCAATTTCTCCTTACAGCAGGATATCATCGTACTCAGTCCTGAAGCAATTAGATTTCTGCGACAAACAGTTTCAGTTCCTGGAATAAAAACAGAAAATGCTGGAGATACTCAGCAGGTCGGGCAGCATCTGTGAAGAGAGAAACAGAGTTAACGTTTCAGGTCAATGGCCTTTCGTCAGAACTGGAAAAAAACAGGAAATGGAACAGATTTTGTAGGGACCAATTCCTGGTCTGTGCTGAGATAGCTGATCCCAATCAGTGCAACGGTAGGGCCACAACTACTGGTCATGGACCTCCTGGGTTAGGGAAAGGGAAATTCATAGAATCATAGAATAGCACAGCACAAGAGGAGGCCATTCGGCCCATCGAATCTGTGCCAGCTCCCTCGAAGAGCAATCCAGTTAGTCCCACTCCCCCGCTCCTTCCCCATATCCCTACAACGTTTTTCTCCTTCAAATATTTATCCAGTTCCCTTTGAAGGCTTCTATTGAATCTCTATCCACCACCCTATCAGGCAACGCATTCCAAATCCTAACCACTTGTGTAAAAAAAAATTTCCTCGTGTTGCCTCGGGTTCTTTTGCTAATCACCTTAAATCTGTGCCCTCCTGTTATCGACCTTTCAGCCATTGGAAACAGTTTCTCTTTATTTACTCTCTCTCTAAACCTTTCATGATTTTAAACACTTCTATCAAATCTCCTCTTGTCTGGGAATTCACTCCGATCACTATACGGAGACCCCCTACTAGAAATGCATATGGGGGCAACACTGGGCTCAGCTGTGATGTCTTTCACAGTGGGGTTACCTGATGGCACTCATTGCCAAGGCTCCTATATGAATAATGACAACTTGGGCGAGGTTCCACTGCCACCCATGTCATTGTATCGCAACAAGGACTCAACACCTTCAGGAGAGGAGGGCAGGGAAGAATATTGGAGAGAAAAAAATGAAGGAGCAGCTGGATTTTAACAAGCCATTACCTTCCTAGCCATTGAAAACAGAATCTCATCCATTTTATTTCTGGCACAAGCAAACAGAATGGAGATGGACAGATGTTTAAAATGTTCAGCGCAAAGCTTAGTGATGCATGCCAGTCCTGGGCTTTATCCACTTGGGAGAACATACAAGTCAAAAGACAGCTTATCACAACTTAAAGGTAACCTCCAGAGCAAATGGTAGCATTAGCAATCTTCTCATGCTTTATCTAATGTTAAATATTTTCTTTGCGAGAGTTTCTACCTTGCACAAGAATAGGCTGAATTCTCAAATGAGACCCATTGGTTCTTTGGTGAAACAGCGATTTACTTGTACTTCTTGCAATCTAGTATACTGTATTTGCTGCTCACGATGTGGTCTCCTCTGCATGGGGAAGACCAAACGCAGATTGGGTGACCGCTTTGCGGAACACCTCCGTTCAGTCCGTAAGGGTGACCCCGAGCTTCCGGTCGCCTGTCACTTTAATTCTCCGCTCCACTCCCACTCTGACCTCTCCGTCCTTGGCCTCTTGCACTGTTCCAATGAAGCTCACCGTAAGCTCGAGGAACAGCACCTCGTCTTTCGATTAGGCACTTTACAGCCTTCTGGACTCAACATCGAGTTCAACAATTTCAGACCATAACCTCGGCCCCTATTTTTTTGTTTTCTCTCTCTCACATGGCAGTTGTTGAAGATTCTGCCATCACCATTTACACTTCATCTGGAGCCATCTTTTGTTTCTTAACTTGTCCCATTACCATCTCCTTTTGCCTGGCACCATCATCCCTTTTGTCTCTTAATCTCTCCTGTCTTCCACCCTATCACAGACCTTCCCTTTTGTTCTTTCTTCCCCTCCCCCCTTTCCCTGCCCCTACACTTGCTTAAAAACCTGTTCCATCGCCAACTTACATAGAAACATAGAAACATAGAAGATAGGAGCAGGAGTAGGCCATTTGGCCCCTCGAGCCTGCTCCACCATTCAGTGACATCATGGCTGATCATCCAACTTCAGTACCTTGTCCCTGCCTTCTCCCCATATCTCTTGATCCCTTTAGCCTTAAGAAATATATCCAACTCCTTCTTGAATATATTTAATGAGTTGGCCTCCACTGCCTTCTGTGGCAGAGAATTCCACGGGTTCACCACTCTCTGGGTGAAGAAATTCCTCCTCATCTCTGTCCTAAATGGCTTACCCCTTATCCTTAGACTGTGACCCCTGGTTCTGGACTCCCCCACCATCGGGAACATCCTTCCTGCATCTAGTCTGCCTAGTCCTGTCAGAATTTTACAAGTTTCAATGAGATCCCCTCTCATTCTTCTAAACTCCAGCGAGTACAAGCCCAATCGACCCAGTCTCTCTTCATACGTCATTCCTGCCATCTCAGGTATCAGTCTGGTGAATCTTTGCTGCACTCCCTCCATGGCAAGAACATCCTTCCTCAGAACTTTTCCCAGTTCTGACGAAGGGTCATCGACCTGAAATGTTAACTCTGTTTCTCTCTCCATAGGTGCTGCCTGACCTGCTGAGTATTTCCAGCATTTTCTGTTTTTATTTCCCATTAGTTCTTTGGATGGTTGATCATGTCAATGTTTCATTTATATGAAAATAAAAGACTTTTATTGGATTGGGAACAGTAATCATTCTCAAACATCTTATGTACCAATTCAATTTGGTGATAAACTCACATAACATTTAAGGAATGCATAGAACTATATAAAAGCAGGTCATTTAGAATCTGAAACATATTTATATATCATAAAATGATGCCTAAGGATTAAAGAAAAAATGACAACCCTCTAAACAGACTGCTTCAGATCAGAGTACAGCATCGAGGTGCACTGCGCAGTACTGCACATATGCACACATGAGACTGGTGATATCTTCTATTGAGTTGTATCCAGCATCAAGTATAGGAATAGATTTCCTGCACCACATTGCAGATGTAAAGACTGATTCATTTGTCTGCTAGGACCTGCTTCAGCTTTATGATACACGGCAAATACTATATATAATCACATAATGGATTTTACTAATCAGCAGACAACAAAAAACAGAACTCCTTTTTAAATTGCCCCAGGAGAACGTTCAGCGCTGTGAATAGACATTGTACAAGTGTGCTTGTCATGAGAGTAATACTTAGAAAGAAATCAAACAGCTGACCAGGATGCTGTAGCTGTGAAGTCCACTTATATTGCACTTGGTACAGTATGACAGATCACCGCTCTAAAGGAACTAAATCCACTGTCTCAATTCATGTTTCCGAATGAGATTGCATGTTCATTTACTAGAATCATTACCCTCTTATAATGACACGCACTGATGATTGCTGCATTACAGTTCATCCAGTCAGAAAGCATAGCTTGAAATTGCACCGTGCAATATTTATGCCAATGCGATACAAGTGAAGAATGGGTTAACACATTCAGATGGAAATCTTTCCTCCACTGCGTCTACAAAGGGTGATTTAAAATCATGCTTTTTAAAGAAATAAACAGGTCAATGTCTTCATTTAAATAGCTGACAGAGGAAGTTCATTCATACGAATGAATTGGTGTTTGTTACTAGTCCTTAATCAGCAAACCTCTTTTACAATAATTATACTTACAAAATGGCCATTTTCATCACCAAATTTCTCACAAGGGACCTGCTCAGTTGCAGTTCAGCCTCAATATCCAGAGATCTTTAAATCAGACTCTACATGAATCACTATTTGAATATCTGTCAGCTTCAGGCTGGGCTGATTTTTTTCTTAGAAGTGAACTTGAATTTGCTGTTTTCTCAGTTTCATCAGCCTATCAATTAGTAACACTTAGTTAGACAACTCCAGGTAGAGTGAAATATTTTTTCAGTATTTACAATAAAAGGGTCAGGGGTGTGAAAGTACAAAGTGCTTCGTTATTTTGCCATTTCAGCTTTACCCTGACTCCATTGTAGGAGCATCATCACCACAAGGACTGCAGCAGTTCAAGAAGGCCCACCACCTCAGGGCAACTAGGGATGGGCAATAAATGCAGGTTTGCCAGCGTCACCCACATCCTGTGAACAAACAAATAAAAACTCACCAAGACCCATATTTGCTGCAAATTCAACCCATCGTGGAACTGAGCAGCAACAAAATGGCATTTGGGACTGGTCCACCAGTTGAGCTTCACTGACAACCTGACCCATCAAAAAAGCTGCTTGTAATAGTTGATTGAAACCGAGTTCAACAATTTTCAGAGTCAGTGTCACTATTTTGGAATGCACGGTTGCAAAATAAGCTACTTCTTGAATTCAGTAGAAGAAAGCATTTAAGAAAGTGAAGAAAATGTGTGCTCCCCCACTGGGGGTGAACACTGCAGTTGCTGACGTGTTCTGAAGGGGTAAAATGTGGGCCTGCTGTGGACCTGTTCAACATCTTTAACTATTTTTAAAGAAAAACAGGAATTCTACTAACCAGCTCCACCCAAGAGTTCAGTATATTCAAGAACTGCAATTAATAGATAGATCTGGAAAGTTAAAGTTTCTGGACGATTTCTGAAAGTCTATTTAAAAAAAAGTCATCTTCCCAGACTAGCACGAAACACAATCTTCTCTATCAGTGAAACACTGCTTCAGAGCAAAACAGTGCGATAGTCAAACCCTGCACTAGCAGTTAGCAACAAAATGTAAAGGCCGTGTGAAAATCAAGAATGCTAGTCGTTATGTTTAATTAGCTTTTCAAAATAGTTTTTTTTTCGAATCTTAATTGCACATGTTAAACTCAACATTACCATTTTAAATGCAAAGCAAAGAGAAAGTCAGGGGAGAGTGTTGCGTGCGTCACACATCGCAAATTCCCCTTCAGAATAGCAAACAGCAGGCTAATGATGGATTTTGCAGTGTTAGCATCCCCTATATAAGGCGGAGGGAGAGGAGTGACTCTGCACTGTTGCAGACAGTCCGGCGGCCGCAAGATGAGCTACAGCTGGGATTCTCTCGGCGGTTCCCCTTACCGAAAGGTGCACACAGACCCCGCCAGGAACCTGGCTCGGAACCTGGGCTTCTCCGCCCCTGGCTACCGCGCCCAGAACTGGTCCAGGGGCACCGGCAGCAGCATCAGCTCCTCTTTCAAGCGCACCAACCTGTCCGCTGCCCGAGGCTACAGCCCAGCCGCCCACAGATCCTCGGAGAGTGTGGAACACAGCCACTCGGGTCTCTTCAGTGAAGATCACAAAGTGATCAGCATCAATGAGAAAGAGTTGATGCAGGGGCTCAATGACCGCTTCGCCGGTTACATTGATAAGGTCAAGCAGCTGGAGCAACAGAACAAGGGTCTGGAGACAGAAATCGTAGACCTGAGGCAGAAGCAAACGTCTCCTTCTCGACTGGCCAACATCTACGAGCCAGAGATCAGAGAACTACGCAACCTCATCCAAGAGATTGAGAACCAGAAGACACAGGTCCACCTGGACCGGGACCACCTCGGGGAAGATCTACAGCAGCTGAAGGCAAAGTATGAGGAAGAAGCACGAATTCGAGACGAGGTAGACACAAACATTCGAGTCTTTAAGAAAGACAGGGACGATGCTCACTTGATTAAGTTAGAACTAGAGAAGAAAGCCCAGTCACTCGCCGACGAAATCGGGTTCCTGAAGAACAATCACGAGGAAGAGGTGGCAGACCTCTTCGCTCAGATCCAAGCCTCGCAGGTTAGTGTGGAACTGAAAGATTTCATGAAGCCTGATCTGACGGGAGCCCTGCGAGAGATCCGAGCTCAGATGGAAGGATACACCAATGTTAACATGCAGCAAACGGAGGAATGGTTCCGAACCAGAGTGGCCAAACTTAGTGAAGCCGCAGAAATCAACAACGAAGCTCTCCAGAGCACCAGGCAAGAGATCAGCGAGTATCGCCGACAACTGCAAACAAAGAGCATAGAGCTGGAAACAGTCAGAGGGACCAAAGAATCCTTGGAGAAACAGTTAAATGACATCGAAGAAAGACATGATGCCGAATTAGTGCACTACCAGGTGAGAACTATTGCAGGGCAATGCCAGCTTGCTTGATTTACTTTCCATTGGCTTTGGCTTTGTAACATTTAAAAGAACATTTCTGTTTTTGTTTTACAGGATACCATTCAACAATTAGAAAACGAGCTTAAAAATACAAAATGGGAAATGACTCATCACCTGAGGGAATATCAAGACCTACTAAATGTCAAAATGGCTTTAGATGTGGAGATTGCCTCCTACAGGTAGGGCTGATTCTAACTTTCCCGCTGCACCTCCCCTCTAACTCAACGATGTCGTGATGTAGATAATGTCACACACCGTGTTAAGAAATGACCACACACCATGAATATTAAACTGCAGAATAGGAAAAGTATAGTCTCTGAAAATGTGCACAGTAAGCTGCAGTCGCCCTGAAAGGGTTAAATTATTTGCGTCAGTGAACTGTTGCTCCGCAGACCTCTGCAGTATTTCTGAATATGATTTTCCAAACTGTTAAAAGAATCAATCTCCAGCTGGGAGACAGATGTTAGCGCCCCTTCGTTTAGACCATTCATTTTCTATATTGGTATTAATAAATCAAATGAATGCTGTCAGAGCTAAGCATTTCTCCTTCCTATCTGCATTCTACCTCTGACTGACAGCCTAGCAAAACTGAACAACTCGTCAACTCCTAAGCCAGCGATTCTGGCTGTGTTTCTCGCAGTTAGAGATTAACCTGAAATGATGGGGATAGGAGAAAGGGTTAAAGCTGCAGTAATCTTGGAGAGATATTTGAGAACAAAACTGTACAGTATTCAATACAACGCTATTTATTGTTCTCTGCAATCAATAATTTGTACAACGGTTACGGTGGGAATATTTTAACTGGCTCAGGAATCAAGTTGCAATCCTGCACCAACATTTAAAAAAAAACAGAACAGACTGTAATACTTCCCTTTATTCCGAGGACCCTGTAAATTAAGAAACCTTATCTGATTCTGTACAGTTTCGGGTATGTAATTTCATAACACCATCAGGTCCCACAGAGAGTTATTCTTGCAAAGGGGGAGAGTCACCAAGGACAATCGGCGCTGAAAGGGTTAACATGAGGTAAGTGTCACGGGATTGATTCTCAATAAATCGAAGATGTTGGAATGCAATATGTCCCATTGATTTCACAAGTGCGGTGTGCAGAGAAGGTGAGAGAACTGAGGAACGAGACTGTAAATGACATGGGGTCTGTGCAGCACCCTCCGGGGTGATTTTATAAACACTCTGCAACAATGATTTCTACATTAAACCAACCAACAAACAAAAAAAAAGCGAAGGAAGGCAGTATTCAGGTAACAGTGCTTCAGCAAACTGGGAGGAAAAAATAAAGGCACCGCCTCTTTCTTCATTGTAATGCTGTCTGGGGAATTTGAGCAGCGTTCGGCTCAGCTGCATGATGAAGTGCTATGCGGTGATGGGATGCTGCAGTTTGCTGGAGGGGGAGGTGGCGGGCGGGGGGCGGAGGGAGCTGAGAGCAAGAGTTCGTCATTGAAGACACTCCTCTCACTGGCCACTTGCGGTAGTTGTGCAGTGTTCTGCAGCCCAGGCTATTTCGGTCCCCCAAAGTTAAGATAGATTCCCTCACAAAACATGCGGGGCTCCCCAGCTAGTATTTTATATTTAACATCCAACCCTCACATTCCAGAGCTGATATTTCTACCGGAGGAATCATTGGAGCAAATCCTTTGATGCATTTTAGAATTTACCTTTCTATAACAAAATACAAATCGGATTGAATTTCCTTAAAGTATTTTGTGCCAAATTTGTCTACTTTGAGATTTGGCAAAACCAGGTCGGAAGTAAGCTGTGTTGAAGGACTTGCGCCTATAGGAAGCAATACATTTCCGAAGATGCCGCTGAGGTCTGTCCATTCCCAATGAAGGTTGACTGATGTATTTATTTGCAGTATTCGCCAACTGCAGAAACCTAAGTGGATTACAGTCTTCTGGAGACAGAACATACTTTCACTTAACTTTAATAAAGTTTGCATGCTGTATTCAGCATCAACAGAGACAGTTTCTGAAGAAAGTCAATGACGTTTCAATGCTGCATTATATTTAAAATAAGATGCTTCAAGGTTACTGCAGCAAGGTTTGATGAAATAAATAAGTGAGTTAATGTCAGGTAATTAAAAAATATCTTAAATTGAAGGGGTGACTCCAGCTGGAGACTGCATGTGTGTGGACACTGGGTGAGGCAGGATTGGATTTGTCTGTGATGCCCCCCTATGATAAAATAGTTTGCAGATATTCACCGTGTCCAGTCCTGTGTGGAGATTTGTCCACTTGGGTAAGATGCTGAAGGGCTGCTGGCGCAAATGGATCCAGCAGGAATAGTTAACATAGGAACATTGGAAAGAGGAGTAGGTCCTTCAGCCCCTCGAGCCTGCTCCAAAATTAAGTCCAGTAATCGAGGATAAATCATATTGGCGTTCTATTGAATACTGGAGATCTTGTCTTCCAAATCATACTGGTTCTTCACATGGTGATGTGTAATATGAGGAAATTAATTGCTGCCTGTAACACTAAATGGATAGTACTGTGGAAATTCAGTTAGATCACAGAATCACAGAAACCCCACAGTGCAGATAGAGGCCATTTCGGCCCACCCGATCCCCGTAACCCCTACACCAACACATATCCCACCCTATCCCCGTAACCCCACATATTTAATCCCCCTAACACTAAGGGCCAATTTATCATAGCCAATCATCCTAACCCGCACATCTTTGGACTGTGGGAGGAAACCGGAGCACCCGGAGGAAACCCACGCAAACACGGGGAGAATGTGCAAACTCCACACAGACAGTCACCCGAGGCCGGATTCAAACCCAGGTCCCTGGCGCTGTGAGGCAACAGTGCTAACCACTATGCCACCATGCTGCCCTGTCATGGCTGATCTGCATCTCAACTTCAATGCAAAACTTCAGAAGTGAAGGGATAGGATTTTTAAAAATCGTTTTTCAATTTGCAGGTTTGAGTCGATGATTCTTCATATGACTCATAACTGGCCACAACGTTACTGGCATGGGAAAGCCGTGTGCATTGTGCAGAGGCAATGGGGGTGATTTTCATTCAGAAGTCGGAAAGGAGGCGGGGCTAAAACTTTTGGGGTTGTAGTCCCGCCTCCATCGAGATGCGGCCAATCCACGCAATTTTAACTTGATTGACCTTGTTGAGCCCGCCCAGTGGGTTCAGCAGGCCAATTAAGGGCCACCCGGCAACAGGTGATGTCACAGACTGAAATTTCATCTGTCAAGACGTTTTGACAGATGAAATATCAGTGTTTCACAGCTGTTTGAAGCTGTCAAACACTGACAGTCTTACTTCTAACCTGAGTCCTTCTACACAGACTCAGTTAGAAATCTCACCGGCACAGAAAGCTGAAGGCTGTCACTTTTGACAGTTCGCAGCCATTCTGCTTTCTGTGCCGGTGAGATGATGGACTCCCGAAACCTAGAGGAAGGAAGGCTGTAAAGGTAAGTACAGGTAATTTAAACTTCTTTACACACTTTAGACACACCAAACACACTTACCTTTGCACTCATGCACCCATCACTCACCTGAACACTGACATCTCGACCCCTCCAAGTCCTTCAACCCGACGGCCCGACTCCTCTAACTTGGCGTGGTTTGGAGCCATCAGGAATCCCACACTTCAACCTTTAAAATAGGGATTTGGCAAAAAACTGCCTGTTAACTACCTGTTAACAGGCAGTTAATTGGCACTAATCCCTTCCCACCTCGGGTAGGCGGGTCCCAGTGCGGGGCGGGTACCCGCCTCCTTTGAAACTTACATGGAGGCGGGTTGGGGGCGGAATGGTGTCGGGACCCCCAAATTCGGGACTTTAACCCCCTACATGCCTCCAATCCCGACTCCATGGGTCAATGAAAATCGACCCCAATGTGTTTTTCCAAAGGTAGGATAAGAAAATGGAGAGCTAGCCACCCTATGTTATTCCCCTCCATGTACAGTGGCCTAGTACAGCAGGGACAGGCATCTCGGAGCTGGTCATTTGCTCAGTTTCATTAGTGTGGAGGGAGAAATACAAGCCATGTAAAAGTGGGACAAAAAAGAAAGAATTTATTAATACCAAACGGGCTACAGTAGCTCTAAAGTCATAGAGCATTGTTTCATTTGTATATGCATCTTATAAACACAAAATGTTCTCTTTTCTTTATTAAGGAAACTTCTTGAAGGTGAAGAGACAAGATTTGGCTCAATTGCAGGTAGCTTCACCCCTCCTTCGTATACGTACAGACAAGCACAACCTGTGACTCATTCAATTTATGTCACGACCAAGGCCAAGGGTACCCCCACAAAGATTACACCGCAGTACAAATTTGTAGAAGAAATTATAAGTGAAACAACGAAGGAAGTTGATATGGCAGAGCTTGAAGATACTGTTCTAAGAGCGATCTCCGATGATGGGTCTGGTGAAAAATTTGAGGAAGAAGACCAAACTAAACACGAAGAGGATGAAGATAAGGATGAGGCAACAACAGCTGAAGCTTCCGATGAAGAGGAGGCTGAGAGAACTAGTGAAACAAAAGAAGAGAGCGCTGAGGAAGAAGCTGCAGAGAGTAAAGAAACCGAAGAGGAAGAAACAATCGCAACAAAAGAATCTGAAGAGAACAAAAGTGCCGAAACAAAAGAAAAGAGCGAAGTAGCAGAGAC
Organism: Somniosus microcephalus; assembly: GCF_052327205.1. Taxonomy (NCBI): domain Eukaryota; kingdom Metazoa; phylum Chordata; class Chondrichthyes; order Squaliformes; family Somniosidae; genus Somniosus; species Somniosus microcephalus. The sequence continues at coordinate 26,839,480 of NC_141015.1, forward strand.
GACAGAAACAAAGGCTGAAGAGGAATCTACAAAAACAAAAGAGACTGAGGAGCTAGACGCTGTTGAAACAAAAGAAGACGTTGAAGAAGAAACTGCAGGAACGAAAAAAGCCGAAGAGGAGGAGACTACAGAGACAAAAGAGTCTGAAGAACAAGAAGCTGCTGAAACAAAAGGCAAGACTGAAGAGCAAAAAACTACAGAAAGGAAAGACACTGAAGAGGAAAAAGCTGCTGAAGGAAAACAGGGCAAAGAAGAAACTACAGAAGCAAAAGAGTCTGGAGAGCGAGAAACGGCTGAAACAAAAACAGAGGCTGCAGAGGAAGAAATTGCAAGCACAAAAGATGAAGCTGAAAGTGAAGAGCAAGCAGCTATTGAAGATCAGACCGAGGCAGGAGATGCTACGGACACAAGAAATGCCAAGGAACAGGATAAAGACCCTGGGGCTCCACAAAAAGAGGAGTCAAAAGAAACAAGTACAAGCCAAAAAGATGAACCTGAATCTGCTGCTGAAGAAAGTCCAGAGGAAAGTAAAGATAGAAAGCAACTGGATAAACCAGAGCAAGAGTCACATAAAGTGAAAGAAAAGACGAAAGCAGAGGAGAAAGTAGCTGCTCCTCAAGAATCAGCAAAAGAAAATGAAAACCAGAAAATCAAAGTCGAGAAAGCACAAGCAAGTGAAGAAACAAAGGCATCAGAAACTTCTGGGCACACAGAAACGTCTAAAGAACAGTCAAAAGAAGAAAAAGTCGAAGACAAAAAATCTGATATCCCTAAGAAGGAGGGGAAAGAAACAAATAAAGACAAGGAAACACCAACATTGGAAGAAAAGAAAACTGACAAAGATAGCGACAAGAAGGACGATAGCAAAGAAAGTGAAGAGAAAACAGCGAAAGGCTCAGAAGCAGAGAAAGCGGAAGAAAAAGGTACAAGTGACAATCCTGAAAGCAAGAGCACGCAGTCTGTCGACAAAACGCCGGAGGCCGTCGTGAATGGCTTGGATATCAAATTGGATAAAGAAGAAAAAGAAGTTGAAACAGACAAGAAAACTACAAAAGCCTCAACAGAGGTCATTCAGAAAATTGCAGAGGAAAGCATCAAGGGCAAGGACGAGACAACGAAAGTCTCTGTTACTAGCACAGTGAAAAAAGAAGTGATTGAAGAAACAAAAAAGGAAGAAAAGTCAGTGACCGCTTCATCAGATACTAAAAGTGATGCCAAAGAAAGTAAATGAATAAGAGAAAATTTAATAGATCAGACAATAAGAAATGCATGTTACATGGTAAAGGCCTGGCACTTTAGCAATTTAAGAAAATAGAAATGAAATATATGTTTGTGCAATAGGAAGTATGGGATTTTCTCAGGGGAATAATTTCAATTTTAATTTATTGCTGCATGAATAATTGCACAATTAAACATTGCCATTGCCATGGGGTGCTTACAAATATCTTTGACTTTGAGAAATAGTTTTGATGTCTATGAAATCAAATACAACAGAAAAAGCCTTAATTTTCCTGTTGATTTTAATATATTTAAATACATGCGCATTGCGTATTTGGATTCAGACATTTTTGAGTCCTCGGTGAGATGATATACCAACAGTTGCTACAAATATAATCGATGAACAAGTAGCAATTAACATGCCATTCACAAATAAATGCACTTTGTCAAAGAAAATGGATCAGCTTCATTGTGATTTATTTTTTGGGGGGATGTTTTACCTGTTTAGAAAGGACTGGGATTTATATAAAGCATCGTCTGTCTTCAAGATGTCCCAAAGCATGTCACAGCCAATGAATTACTTTTGAAGTGTAGCCATTGTTCTCATGTAGGAAATGCAGCAGCCAATTTGCTCACAGCAAGGTTCCATAGTCTAAATGTGATTGGTTCTTCCTCCCCAAGACCCTGGGACTCTGTAGATCCTTAATACTTAAAACAATCCATGAATCATGTACAATCAACCCTATAAATGGACTCAAAAGGTAGGAAAGCATGGGATGCTAAAGGATTTGGCTCACAAGAAAGAAACATAGAAACATAGAAACTAGGAGCAGGAGTAGGCCATTCGGCCCTTCGAGCCTGCTCCGCCATTCAACGAGATCATGGCTGATCATCCAAACCCTAGCACCCGGTCCCTACACCGACAGCCATCCCACCCAAGCCCTATCCCCGTAACCCCACATATTTAATCCCCCCTAACACTAAGGGCCAATTTTTATCATGGCCAATCAACCTAACCCGCACATCTTTGGACTGTGGGAGAAAACCAGAGCACCCGGAGGAAACCCACGCAAACACGGGGAGAATGTGCAAACTCCACACAGACAGTCACCCGAGGCTTTTCACAGTCCATATATAATCTATTCCTTCAAGTTTACTAATTTATTCAATCTCCTGAGGTAAAGCATGGAGCAATGGAAGTGTGTCCCCTTAAACATCATTCCATTTTGTCAATGGGATTGGCACCTGAGGTCATTGGCAGCTAATCCACATTCTACCTCCACACCTGAAATGCCATCAAATAGTATTAAGAACAATTTGTCCATTTTTCAATTTACTTTGCTGACTCTCTGTGTTCTCATGAGATTATAAACGCTTATCCTTGAAGCTGCTATTGAGAGAAAAGTGAATCAGACTCCATCATAAAGGGGTACGATAGCAAAATACTGCAGATGTTGGAAATCCGAAATAACAACAGAAAATGCTGGAAAAACTCAGCAGGTCAGGCAACATCCGTGGAGAGAAATTTGAGTTGACGTTTCGGGTCGACCCGAAACAACTCAAATTTCTCTCCACGGATGTTGCCTGACCTGCTGAGTTTTTCCAGCATTTTTTATTGTTATTTCCATCATAAAGGCTTTACTCCTACCGACAGTGTGGAGCTGAATTTTGAAGCGTGCAGTTATAATGCCATTTTCGTGTCACTGCGGTCTAATTTCTGCCTTAGTGACTAAAAGTGACTCCAGAGTGAGGTACTGACCTGATGGCGGAGGAGAACAGTGTGGGAACCCCCTGGGCGAGCATGCCTCATACCACTCTGGCTCGACAATGTAGGAGAGTCAAGTCTCCTCTGGCTAACACCCTACAAGCATCTGATTCTGAGGCGCGAAGCAGAGGAAATTGGAGTGGAGACTAGTTGCACCCGTCCCTGCCCCCTTTGTGCTTGATGCACATTTTCTGGGGCACTCACAGCGTAGACTGGAAACTCCCACCTTTTAATGACACTGGTGGGACATCTAAAGGCCTCCTGGATCTCAGTGTGGCGATCACCCAGAGATAGTTGGCACTCGATGGTGAGGTTGGCCCATTCAGATTAGGGGGGTGGGGGGGGTTCAGAAAAGGAGGCTGTCAGCAACCTCGTCAGACCTTCTACAAGATCAGTGTCACCTTTATTTAGGGTAGCAAGACGGAATAGTGGGGGAGGAGGCCATGTGGCGGCTGACAAGAACCAATGGCTCTGAAGCCAACACAAAGTTTCACTGTACAAGTAGCGTTCCCCCGATCTGGAGCAACCACTCATTCACAAGGTCAGGTCAAGGACATGAGCTTAACCCCAAAATTCATTGGGTTTCAGCTGTGGTCCAGTCAGATGATAAGATCCGCACACTGCCCAACTTCAGGTGGGACGGGATATGGGGGGGAGGGTGGGGGTGGGGTGAGGAAATTCAGCCCCATGGAGTATAACTCCAGTCGAGTCGGCAGAAGGATCCTTTGGTACTACCTGGATACTTTGTAAATTTACCAGTTGGCAGTGAAACTCTGCACATATGAGTAAACAGGCAAGGGCAGAGTTCTCTCCAAACTCTGTGAGCTGCATTCGGAGCCAGGCAAGTGTTGCACTGTTGGCTTCAATAGTCGATTCCAACGCTCTCCTGGCCAACCACCCGCCATCAACTTGAGCTCATCCAAAACTCTGCTGCCCATGTCCAAACTCGCACCAAGTCCGTTCACCATCACCCCAAGCTCACCGACCTATATTGGCTCCCGGTCCTGCAACGCCTCGATTTTAAAATTCTCATCCTGGTGTTCAAATCCCTCCATGGCCTCGCCCCTCCTTACCTCTGTAAGATTAAGATGGCTGCTGCTAGGTTGGCAGTTCCATAAGGAACGCTGGAGGTCTTCACTTCTATCCAGGGAATCTCCTGCCATCCTTTGCCCTTTCTCTCCCAAATCTCCTTGCTTCCCACTGTTCAGGTTCCCCCGGCTCCATCAGTTGGTGCACTTTAGCCCTAACTACAAATTAACTACAAGTTACCTGCTTTAAACCTCCAATACCCATCCCCCACCCACTCTCTGCTTCTCAAATTTGGTTTCCGAATTCCTGACCTTCTCAGGATATCAAGACTACGCTTCTGCACTGCACTACACTGGATTACATTGTAAGACTCATTTGCTGTGTCAAAAATTTGCTGCTACAAAATTATCTTCCCCACTGTGGCTGTTTCTCTGCTGAGCTCTGCTGGGTGGCTCGTTCGACTGGATTTTCTGCTTTGTCGGTTGCTGGCTTGTGGTTTTACATTTTCTCCGCTGCTTCTGATCTACGGTGACCTCCAACCTCGCCATCACCTTCCTACACTGCAACCGATTCTCATTACCACGGCAACAACCCCCCATCCTTCAATTCTCACCCCTTTAAATAGCTTCTGGATTTCACTCATCTGCTACACCTTTCTCCGAGCTTGGACAAGAGCTCGTCGATGCTTCACGCCGACTCCATCCTACCTATGTCAACATTGTCCCTCCACGGGACCTCCGACTTTAACTCGAAACTCCCTACTATTGTCACCAACCTATTCCCTGCTACTACCAGGAAATATGCATCCCTATAATTGCTACATAACCAGGCCTATGTAACTTCAGCTTTTCCCTGTGTCCATTCGCGTGCGTACTTTGGCTGCCACTCCAGACCCGAGCCGTTTCCTTCTATTTCCACTTCTTTCTCCCCCCTTTTTCTTTTCTTTCTATCCCTCCCTGACCAGTTTCTCCTGTTGTCATGCCGCCCTTCATCTCTCCTCTCTCGGAGACTCTGCCCTCCCAAATCCCTACCCCAACCCTTCATTACTCTTCGTCCTTCCTACTTTCCTGCCACCATCCCAGGCTTGACTCCCTCTTAGATAAGCCTACAGCTTCCCACTGTGCTTCTCTTGGCATCCTCCGAAGGGCCCACCGTGGCACTCGTCGCTGTCTCCTCACGAGTAGCAACCCCAACTGTCCCATCCTACTCTCTCACCGACCTTTCCGTCCAGCGTGCCTGTGGGGGGAGGGGCTAATCTTGCCAATCTCCTCCCCATCCAACTCACCCCTCCAAGTGCTGACCCCGTGGACGCTGGCAGTGGGTCAGCCATCGCCAACCCTCTCTGCATCTCCCTGCAGAATGTCCGTTCACTCGCAAGCAAGACCCTTGTCATCCACGAGCTTATCATGGATGATTGCATCAACATCATGGCCCTGACAGAAACTTGGCTGAGGGGTGATGACACCTTACCCTTAAATTAAGCCTTCCCGCCTGGCTATACCTTCCACAGGAGAAGTGGTCCAACCGTGGCTAACAAGAGAAGTTAAAGACATTATTAAATCAAAGGAAGAGGCTTATAATGTTGCCAAAAAGAACAGTAAGCCTGAGGATTGAGAGGGTTTTAGAATTCAGCAAAGGAGGACAAAGACATTGATAAAGAAAGGGGAAATAGAATGAGTGTAAACTAGCAAGAGACAAAAAAACAGACTGTAAAAGCTTCTATAGGTATGTAAAAAGGAAAAGATTAGTGAAAGTAAATGTGGGTCCCTTACAGGCTGAGACAGGAGAAATTATAATGAGGAATAAGGAAATGACAGAGAAATTAAACAAATACTTTGGGGGTGATTTTGCCAATGGGGGTGCGTTGGAGGCAGGACTGCTGCTTGTCAGGTTTCAGTCCCACCTCCATCGACGTCTGGCCAACCCACGCTATTTTCCTTTGATTGACCTTGTTAAGCCCACCCAGCGGGTTTAGCAGGCCAATTAAGGGAAAGCCGGTGACAGAGAACGTCAGCGTATGACGTTTCACCTGTCAAAAATTTTTGACAGATGAATTGTCATCATTTGACAGCTCTGTGAAGCTGTCGAACACTGACATTCTCTGTAGTTTGGTGTGTTCTTGTACTCAAGACCTCATCAAACCTCTTTCCTGAGCAGAAAGCAGATGGTTGTTGCATCGGAGAATGCAGCAGCCATTCTGTCACCTCTGCTGTAGAGATGCCGGAGCCTCCGGATCCCCAACGATTGAAGCCTGCAGGAAGAAACAAAGGTAAGGAAACTTTTTCTAACACTTTTCACTCATCTCACATACTTACCTCTCCACACTTGCACCCATCACTCACCTCCACAGCGCACTTTTACACCCCTCAGACCCCCGCAGACCCACTGTTTGCCTCGGTGACCCTGGCGGGGTTTCCCGATGTCAGGAAGCCCGCACTTCTGTTGGAAAAATGGGGATAATCCTCTTAACTGTTAACAGGCAGTTAAGTGACTGTAATCCCCTTCCCGCCTCCAGGAGACGGGACCCACCTCCTGGGAAGATGGCACAGAGGCGGGTTTGGGGCGGGATTGGTACCCACCCCAAATTCTGCCATTTCCTGGCAGTCCCACCTCCAAACCTGCCTCCCCAGGGCTGGCAAAATCGCCCCCCTTGTGTCTGTCTTCACAGAAGAAGATACAAAATACCTCCCGGAAATAGTGCAGATCCAAGGGTCTAGCAAGAATGAGGAACTGAAAGAAATTAGTATTAGTAAAAAAATAGTAATGGAGAAAATAATGCGACTGAAAGCCGATAAATCCCCTGGACCTGATGGCCTACATCCTAGGGTTTTGAAAGAGGTGGCTACAGAGATAGTGGATGCATTGGTTGTCATCTTCCAAAATTCCATTTATTCTAGAATGGTTCCCACGGATTGGAAGGTGGCAAATGTAACCCCACTATTTAAGAAAAGAGGGATAGAGAAAACGGGGAACTACAGACCAGTTAGCCTGACATCAGTAGTAGGGAAAATGCTAGAATCTATTATTAAGGATGTGGTAACAGGGCACTTAGAAAATAATAATAGGATTGGGCAGGGTCAACATGGATTTATGAAAGGGAAATCGTGTTAGAGTTTTTTGAGGTTGTAACTAGCAGAATAGATAAGGGGGAACCAGTGGATGTGGTGTATTTGGATTTTCAGAAGGCATTCGATAAGGTGCCACACAAGAGGTTATTAAACAAAATTAGGGGTCATGGGATTGGGGGTAATATATTAGCATGGATTGAGGATTGGTTAATGGACAGAAAACAGAGAGTAGGAATAAACGGGTCATTTTCAGGTTGGCAGGCTGTAACTAGTGGGGTACCACAAGGATCAATGCTTGGGCCTCAGCTATTCACAATCTCTTTCAATGACTTGGATGAGGGGACCAAATGTAATATATTCAAGTTTGCTGATGATACAAAGCTAGGTGGGAATGTAAGTTGTGAGGAGGATGCAAAGAAGCTTCAAGGGGATATAGACAGGCTAAGTGAGTGAGCAAGAACATGGCAAATGGAATATAAAGTGGAAAAAATGTGAAGTTATCCACCACTTTGGTAGGAAAAATAGAAAAGCAGAGTATTTTTTAAATGGTGAGAGATTGGGAAATGTTGGTGTTCAGAGGGACCTGGGTGTCCTTGTACACGAATCACTGAAAGTTAACATGCAGGTACAGCAAGCAATTAAGAAAGCAAATGGTATGTTGGCCTTTATTACAAGAGGATCTGAGTATAAGTGTAAAGATGTCTTACTGCAATTGTGTACAGTTTTGGTCTCCTTACCTAAGGAAGGATATACTTGCCATAGAGGGAGTGCAACGAAGGTTCACCAGATTGGTTCCTGGGATGGGGTGATTGTCCTATGAGGAGAGATTGAGTAGACTAGGCCTGGGCTTGACAGGGTAGATGCAGGGAGGATGTTTCCCCTGGCTGGGGAGTCTAGAACCAGGGGTCACAGTCTCAGAATAAGGGGCAGCCATTTAGGACTGAGATGAGGAGACATTTCTTCACTCAGAAGGTGGTGAATCTTTGGAATTCTCTACCCCAGAGGGCTGTGGAGGCTCAGTCGTTGAGTACAGTTAAGACAGAGATCGATAAATTTTTGAATATTAAGGGAATCAAGGGATATGGTGCAGGAAAGTGGACATGAGGTAGAAGATCAGCCATGATCTTATTGAATGGCGGAGCTGGCTCAAGGGGCCAAATGGCCTACTCCTGCTCCTATTTCTTATGTTCTCATGTTCTTCCACCACTTGCCCTGCCCAGACCGCCGTGGTGGCAGTGTGGCTTTCATCACCAAATCACATCTGGGTCTGTCCCCCTACTCCTCTGGCACTTTCTCCTCCTTTGAGCATCTCACCTTGTTCCACCCCTCTCACCTCTCATTTAAAATTAAAATTTAAAATTCTCGTTCTCTACCGCCCACCCAAGCACGATAAAAATGTTATCGCCAAGATATCCTCACTGCTGTCCTCCCTCAGCCTCTGCACCGAGCGATTTCTCATTCTCGGTGATTTCAACCTCCATCTCAATTCATCATGCTCTCTCTCCTCTGAGCTCACTAGCCTCCTATCTTCCCTTAATCTCTTCCTCCATGTAAACTCCCCAACCCGTATTCACGGCCACCCCCTCGACCTTGCCATCTCTCGTGGCCTCGCTACTCCCACCGTGTCAATCGAAGATGAGGCCATCTCTCACCACTTCCTCATATCGTTCTCCACCCACATCCCCCTTCCCCCACCCAAGCCTACTTCCTTCTGTGTGCGCCCCTGGAAAAAACTCTCTCCCAACTCTTCCCACTCCCGCATCATTACTTCTGGGGTCCTCCAAGGATCTATACTTGGCCCCCTTCTATTTCTCATCTACATGCTGCCCCTTGGTGACATCATCCGAAAACACAGCGTCAGTTTCCACATGTACGCTGATGACACCCAGCTCTACCTCAGCACCACTTCTCTCGACCCCTTCACGGTCTCTAAATTGTCAGACTGCTTGTCCGACATCCAGTACTGGATGGGCAGAAATTTTCTCCAATTAAATATTGGGAAGACCGAAGCCATTGTTTTCGGTCCCCGGCACAAACTCTGTTCCCTAGCCACTGACTCCATCCCTCTCCCTAACATCTGTCTGAGGCTGAACCACACTGTTCGCAACCTTGGTGTCCTATTTGACCCTGAAATGAGCTTCCGACCACATATCCGTGGCATAACTAAGACCGCCTATTTCCACCTCCGTAACATCGCCCGTCTCCGCTCTTGCCTCAGCTCATCCGCTGCTGAAACCCTCATCCATGCCTTTGTTACCTCTAGACTTGACTATTCCAAAGCACTCCTGGCTGGCCTCTCACATTCCACCCTACGTAAACTTGAGGTGATCCAAAACTTGGCTGCCCGTGTCCTAACTCCCACCAAGTCCCGTTCACCCATCACCCCTGTGCTCGCTGACCTACATTGGCTCCTGGTTAAGCAACGCATCGATTTCAAAATTCTCATCCTTGTTTTCAAATCCCTCAATGGCCTCGCCCCTCCCTATCTCTGTAATCTCCTTCAGCCCCACAACCCCCCGAGATATCCGTGCTCCTCAAATTCTGCCCTCTTGAAAATCCCTGATTATAATAGGCCAACCATTAGTGGTCATGCCTTCTGTTGCCTAGGCCCTAAGCTCTGGAATTCCCTGCCTAAACCTTTCCGCCTCGCTACCTCTCTTTCCTCCTTTAAGACGCTCCTTAAAACCTACCTCTTTGACCATCTGCCCTAATTTCTTATGTGGCTTGGTGTCAATTTTTTGTCTTATAATACTCTGGTGCAGCGCCTTGGGATGTTTTACTACCTTAAAGGTGCTATATAAATACAAGTAGTTGCTGTTGTTGTTGTATCTTCCTCCAGCCCTACAATCCTCCAATATATCGGCGCTCCTCTAATTCTGGGCTTTTGCGTATCTCCGATTTCCTTTGCCCCACCATCGGTGGCCATGCCATCAGCTGCCGAGGCCTTAAGCTCCGGAATTCCCTCCCTAAATCTCTCCGCCTCTCCACCTCTCTTTCCTCCTTTAAGACGCTCCTTAAAACCTACCTCTTTGGCCAAGCTTTTGGGCATCTGCCCTAATTTATCCTTATGTGGCTCGGTGTCAAATGTTGTCTGATAATCGCTCCTGTGAAGCGCCTTGGGATGTTTTACTGCATTAAAGGCGCTGGATAAAGGCAAGTTGCAGATCTACTGATCAGAGATACAACAGCTACAACGTAACCAGACAGCGGCAGCGTTAAGCCGCTATGATATTTGGTTTCGTGGGGTGCTCGTGCTGCCGACTCCTGACGTGCGTGTTTCCTGCAACTGGCATCAGCCCCAGAGTAAACACAGCAGGTTGACCGAGACCAGCCGGCGGGGGAGATGCGGTAAAATATGGGCCTTCCCGACAGTCAGCCTTACCGAATCTGCCAGGTTCAGGGCTTGCAGCTCGTTGTACGGCACCAGTTGTACCTCACCTGGCCATCAGGAGGCAGCGGCACCAGAGCCCGCTTACGCCCAATATAAGCGCAGCTTTAGTGAGCGATTGCCTGGTAATTACCAGTGTGGACAATGCCTGGTCATCATCAGTGGGGGGGGGGAAAGGGGGGGGAAGGGGGGGAAAGGGGGGGAAAGGGGGGGAGGAGGAGGGGGGGAGGGGGGAGGAAGGGGGGAGGAGGGGGGAGGAGGGGAGGGGGGAGGAGGGGGGAGGAGGGGGAGGGGGGAGGAGGGGAGGAGAGGGGAGGGGGAGGAGGGGGGAGGAGGGGAGGGAGGGGGAGGGGGAGGAGGGGAGGAGAGGGGAGGGGGAGGGGGAGGAGGAGGGGGAGGAGGAGGGGGAGGAGGGGAGGGGAGGGGGAGGGGGAGAGGAGGGGGGGAGAGGGGAGAGGGGAGGGGAGGGGAGGGGGGAGGTGGGGGAAGGAGGGGGGGGAGAAAGGGAGGGGGGAGCCAGCAGACCCTCTCCCCTCTGCCGGCGATGGGGGGGGAAGGGGGAAGGAGGGGGGAAGGGGGGAAGGAGGGGGAGAGGGGGGGGAGGGGGGGAGTCCCCGAGCCCCGCCGCCCGATCTCCCGATGTTCTGCCCCCCGATCTCCCGATGTCCCGAGCCCCCCGATGTCCCGAGCCCCGCCCCCCGCCTTCCCGAGGGTGGATCTCAAGAGGCCCGATCTCCCGAGCCCCGCCCCCCCGATCGCCGATCTCCCGAGGCCCGATCTCCGATCTCCCGAGCCCCGCCCCCCCCATCTCCCGAGGCTCGCCCCCCCCCCGATCTCCCGAGGCCCGATCCCCCCCCCGATCTCCCAAGGCCCAATCTCACGAGCCGCCCCCCCGAGCCCCGATCTGCCGAACCCCGATCTCCCGAGCCCCGCCCCCCACCCGAGCCGGCTTCAAGAGCAGAGAGAGAGACGCCGCCGCGCAACCTACCGCGTGAGGCCCGGCCGGACTCAAGTCGCGCGCGCTGACTCCTGCCCCACCCGCCTTTACTAAGATGGCGGCGGTGGCGACGCTCGGCTCAGTCCCGCCCCCTCCAGCCTTCACAAAGATGGCGGCGATCACGAGCCGCTTGTTGAGCGCGATGGGTGGTGCCTAGCTCGGGCGTGGCTGGGCAACAGAGGCCCAGGCTTACAGGCCTGGAAAAACGGTGAAAGGTAAGAAAATTCTAGATGTTAGAGAAAAGATTTACAAATTAATTAACTTTTTTTAAAAACAATTTGTGTTTTAAAAGTAACTTTTTTTTTGCTGGAAATGTAGATTTGAAAAGAAACACGCAGAAAGTGGGAAAAAGAAATGAAAAGTTTGGAATCAAGATGGCGGCGACTCACCTCGGTTCAGAATGATAAGGCCCGCCCACACATGCACCGATTGGTCAACCGTCAGGACACTGAACTGTAGGATTGGTCAATCATCACGTCACTCAACTGTAGGATGGCCCACCCACACACACAATGAACCCACCCCCACTCGATGCAAATGAGCGGATAATGAGAGGAACTTTGAACGTTTTTTGGATACCGTCGGCACAATTTTTGTCCGAGCAAAAAGTAAATACGCCTACAAGAGTCCCCTAATGATGAGCTTTCTTTTGATATAACATATGTGTAGGTACGCTCTATAACTTTTGATTGTATAGCCGGCCAGAGAGACAGTCAGAGAGACAGACAGACAGAGAGACAGACAGAGAGACAGACAGACAGACAGACATATCCTTTTATATATATATATAGATGAGTGGTTGGGATTTGCCTTCATTTCTGAAATCATTTCTACTGAGGCTTTTTTTCCACTCTCCCGTCATGTCTCCTTGTACCATGACTCAGCAGTTTAAGATGCTCAAACACCAATTGCACACCACAGCACCATCTACTGACCAGGCTCCAAAGCATCGCACTATTTAAGCATTTATCATAATCACTGAGCGTGCCCAACAGTTCAAATACAGGAATCCCGCCCCAACCGCAGTTTTGCCATACGCGGATTTCAAGTACACACGGTGTCCTCTCTGCGACAACTTTTGCCAACTGCGGCAGTGAATTTTGCGTATCCGCGGTTTGAAATTTAGGATTAAGGTAAATAACATGATTTTATTGCTTTTATGTTCTTTTTTATTGTGTTATTTGAACATTTATACTGTATTTGCCAACTGCAGTTTTACTAACCACGGGGGTTTTCAGGGACGTATCCCCCGCGGTTGGGGAGGGATTACTGTACTGAATTGTTGATGCCTTTTTCACATACGCAGTGATCTAATACCTGTAACACCGTGGCGCAAGAGACAGTTAAAGCGGAGCGCACTGGGATGCTCAGCCACATCTGATCGATAATTTAAGGAAGGTTCTTGCTAACACAAAACCAACAGATGCTGACTGATGGTCTTCATAGCGAGAGGGTTCGAGTACAGGAGCAAGGATGTCTTGCTGCAGTTGTACAGGGCCTTGGTGAGACCACATCTTGAGTATTGTGTACAGTTTTGGTCGCCTTATCTGAGGAAGGATGTTCTTGCCATGGAGGGAGTGCAGCGAAGATTCACCAGGCTGATGCCTGGGATGACAGGAATGACGTATGAGGAGAGATTGGGTCGATTGGGCTTGTACTCGCTGGAGTTTAGAAGAATGAGAGGGGATCTCATTGAAACTTATAAAATTCTAACAGGACTAGACAGATTAGATGCAGGAAGGGTGTTCCCGGTGGCGGGAGAGTCCGGAACCAGGGGTCACAGTCTAAGGATAAGGGGTAAGCCATTTAGGACAGAGATGGGGAGGAATTTCTTCACCCAGAGAGTGGTGAACCTGTGGAATTCTCTACCACAGAAGGCAGTGGAGGCCAATTCATTAAATATATTCAAGAAGGAGTTAGATATATTTCTTAAGGCTAAAGGGATCAAGGGATATGGGGAGAAGGCAGGGACAGGGTACTGAATTTGGATGATCAGCCATGATCTCATTGAATGGTGGAGCAGGCTCGAGGGGCCAAATGGCCTACTCCTGCTCCTATCTTCTATGTTTCTATGTTTCTGTGGTCTAGAAGGAGAGCCACACAAGCATTGAACTGAATGTAATGAAGCCGCTGCACCCGCTGTCTGACAGCAGCAGATGCAGAGGAACAAGCTGAACCTCACAACCGAACCACATTCTCTCGGTCAACAGGCTTATTTGCATTCTACGTGACCTGTGAGGGTGAATAATTTGGGAGATATAGGCTTCGATCTTACCGGCCCCGCCACCAACGGGCAGGAGAGGGTCGGGGTGGGGAGGGGGATTAAAATATTGGGATCGAGCAACCCGAACCCAACCCAACCCCATTCCCGCCAGTTTACAGTTTAACAAACACAAATAAGGCCATCGACGAGGCTCCCGCAAAAAGGCAAGCCGAGACCGCATTAGCATTCAAAAGTCGCGGCTTGATGACATCACCGGTGCCATGGCAGAATTTAGCAGCGAGTGAGGGGGGAGCCCTCGCGGTGGGATTCTCGGCCGCAGATCTAAGGCAGGAGGAGTTGACTGGCCAAGGTAAGATCAGCTCCTCTAAGCACTCTGTGTGAGCCAGGAGGAGCAGGAATTCCTCCCCCACCCCCCAGGCCTTAAAGGAAGCCTTCGGCTTTCATCAGCCCCGATCACGGCTCCGATGTCCTGGTTCCCACCCGCTCCCACACCGCCACAAGCCACGATCGCAGCCCGGAACTTTCAGCCTCTACCGACAGCTGGGGACCGTCCCTGACGAGCCCCTGGCTGCGGCCTCCTGCCACTTGCTTGTGCTCCCGCCCGCCGCTCTGGCTGGTTGTCGGGCAGGAGTCTGCAGAAGATTATTTAAATGAGGCCCTGCCATTAACATCGACAGGACCACTACGTCCCTGGCCTTTGCGGGTTCTTCCCGCTCTGCTGGACTACCCCGCACCTTCCCCGCCTCTCTGTTAATATCGAGGCCATATTTTTTTTTCTATTCGTTTATGGGATCTGGGGGTCGCTGGCAAGGCCAGCATTTATTGCCCATCCCTAGTTGCCCTTGAGAAAGTGGTGGTGAGCCGCCTTCTTGAACCGCTGCAGTCCGTGTGGTGAAGCTGCTCCCACAGTGCTGTTAGGGAGGGAGTTCCAGGATTTTGACCCAGTGACGATGAAGGATCGGCGATATACTTCCAAGTCAGGATGGTGTGTGACTTGGAGGGGAACTTGGAGGTGGTGGTGTTCCCATGCGTCTGCTGCCCTTGTCCTTCTAGGTGGAAGAGGTCGCGGGTTTGGGAGGTGCGGCCGAAGAAACCTTGGCGAGTTGCTGCAGTGCATCTTGTAGATGGTACACACTGCAGCCATGGTACACTGGTGGTGGAGGGAGTTAATGTTTAAGGTGGTGGATGGGGTGCCAATCAAGCGGGCAGCTTTGTCCTGGATGGTGTCGAGCTTCTTGAGTGTTGTTGGAGCTGCACTCATCCAGGCAAGTGGAGAGTATTCCATCACATTCCTTACTTGTGCCTTGTAGATGGTAGAAAGGCTTTGGGGAGTGAGGAGGTGAGACACTCACCACAGAATACCCAGCCTCTGACCTGCTCTTGCTGCCACAATATTTATGTGGCTGATCCAGTTAAGTTTCTGGTTAATGGTGACCCCCCAGGATGTTGATAGTGGGAGATTCGGCGATGGTAATGCCATTGAATGTCAAGGGGAGGTGGTTAGACACTCGCTTGTTGGAGATGGTCATTGCCTGGCACTTCTGTGGCGCGAATGTTACCTGCCACTTATCAGCCCAAGCTTGAACGTCATCCAGGTCTTGTTGCATGCAGGCATGGACTGCTTCATTATCTGAGGAGTTGTGAATGGTGCTGAACACTGTGCAGTCATTGAGATGATGACAATATGGGGTCAGTTTTGACTGTTAAGTGACCGACCAGGGGAGCACGCCAGCCGTCCGCCTGTCCCGCCAACGAAGAGGCCCACTCAATTTTGAGGCCTTGGCCTCATAAATTTGACAGGCGAGCTGAGGGGCTCCAAACAGGCATCCCAGTGCAGCCAGCCCGCATGAGGCCTCAAGGTTGGGCTGGGGCAGCTGCCAGCAAGGTCATTTGCGGGCTTCGGGGTGGGGGGGTGATAGAGGGCCACGATGATTTGCAGAGGGTGGGAGTCCCGGGGCAGCAGAGGTCCAGGTTATTTTTGTGGTCCCCGAAGGAGTAGTCACCTTTGGCGGGCCTCTTCGGTTCCATTGCCTGTGGAGCCTGCATGGCGCAGGCTCCGACCAGTTCCATCACAGGACTCCGATTTCCATTTTACAGGAAACTTTGTGATATCCGGCACCGACAGGACCGGTGTGTTGCCGATCTATCAAAACTGCCGGACATACAAAGTTAATGTTGAAGCATACGAAGGTTTTCATCTCCGTATCTGACAACAAACACTGTTGCTTAGCAACAGCTTCTAAAGAGTCGGCTGCAGCTGCAAGCGTCTCTAGCTGAAGCTGTTGCTAAAGCTACAGACCTTGCAGTGCCTGACTGGGAAAAAAAAAGAACGGGAACTAAAAAAACTTATAGAAAACGGCTCCTGATTTTTGCCGTTAGATCGAGTATTCCGGACATACAACTTCTGGATAATCCAAAGTTTCCTGTAAAGGGGGCTTATTGCCTGAATCAGGCGGGTGCTTTGGACACCCGGCAGTAGGCCCCTTTCAAAATGGAGCCACCCGCTTTGCCCGTGTTAACAGGACGGTAAAGCTACTGACCCCATTTTGAGGCCATTTGAGGCCTGTTAATGCCAGGCAAAGGCAGTGAAAGTCAATCCCTATGAGTGCTGTTCTACTGAATTAATTTGAAATAGTACAGAAATGTTGCTGTCATGACCAACAAGAGTAAAGCTAAATCACTGACTCGTCAAACAAATGAGTCGTATGACTTTGAGGTAACCTTACTGAGTAAATCAATGTTTGTCTTTATCTAAAATACACACTGGAGATTTTGTGACCTAGGCCCTGATTTTAACCCAACCCTCCCGGCAGGAACAGGGCGGGTGCGCAGTTAAAATTGCAAACATCGGTTTACTGCCCCGGATGCCCGCCGAACGCCATCTTAACTCCAGCGCTGACTCAGGTCGTGAACTCACCTGTGGGAAAGAGGTGGGTGCCTCATGAATAAATTCAATTCGGGGGGGGGTCCGATGATGTCATTTGGACCCCGACGCGAGTAAAAAGTAGCAGCATTGACATGACTGAATTTAAAGGGACACACCTTTTTTTTAAATTCGTTTATGGGATGTGGGTGTTGCTGGCAATGCCAGCATTTATTGCCCATCCCTAGTTGCCCTTGAGAAGGTGGTGGCGAGCCGCCTTCTTGAACCGCTGCAGTCCGTGTGGTGAAGGTGCTCCCACAGTGCTGTTAGGGAGGGAGTTCCAGGATTTTGACCCAGCGACGATGAAGGATCGGCGATATACTTCCAAGTCAGGATGGTGTGTGATTTGGAGGGGAACTTGGAGGTGGTGGTGTTCCCATGCGCCTGCTGCCATTGCCCTTCTAGGTGGAAGAGGTCGCGGGTTTGGGAGGTGCCATCAGGACCTGGGTGCCATTGTAAATAATGCAGCTCCAAGGCAGTTCTGAGCTTCTAGTTCTCTTCTTCCTGATTTCTCTCCGCCTCCCACCTATCCTCATTGAGCACTCGCTGATTATCATGGTGCTGTTTTCACTCCACTCCTTCAGATGGACGAAGAGTTGGAGGAAGAGGATCAGCCTGAAGAGCCAGGATAGGCAGCAGCTGAGCCTGTTAGAAGACAGCAGGTGGGAGGGGCTGCTCGAAGAAGGTCGTAACCAGCCCACAGGGTCGACAGGCTGAGTTACTTCGATATTTATGAGAACGCTGTGCTGCGACTAGAGGGGCCAGGGATCGGGTGACAGTGCAGAGCTTTCCCTGACCTCCTCAATCCCCTTACCTGAAGTCACAAGTCCCTCAGCATTAACAGTTCTTATTAACCCTTCACCACTTCCTTGATTCTGCCTGAAGAACGTTGAAACCATTCATCCAACCTTTATGGCAATGAAATTCTGACAATGCAGATCAAGAAGTTGTCATGAGAAGACACTATGGGGTAAAAATTCGTTAGCGAACGTTTTGGGTCGTTAACATCACCTGGGGCGCCCGGTGAAAAATAGCGCCGGTGATCGCTAAATTCAGTTTTAGCACCCCAAGAGGGAGGTGGAGCGTTAATTCAAGCGCTCCACTTCCTTCTTAGAGCGCTAACCCCGAATATCGGTGTGGTGCGATTTGCAACACTGGGCCACGTAGTGCTGCCGCATGGAAGGGCTCTTCCCCTCATTAAAGGGAAGGGCCCAAGTCCACAACTCTGCGGGGCCTTACCTGGACCACCGGGGAGTGGGGTGCCATGCCAGCAGCCCGGCACACAAGAGGAGTGCCGGGCTGCCAGATCACGGCATGAACCCCGCGTTCAAAGAGGCAACGGGCCGCAACAGGTAAGTCGGCCGATTATTTTTTCCCCGCCCGCCACCTCCCCTTTAGTTAGCGCCCCGCGAGCCTCCCGCCGCTCCGTTCCCGCTCCATGAATTGGTCGCTGTCATCGCCCAGCGCAGATTCAGGGGGTGCGGGCCAATTTTGCAGGCGGGGCGAAAACAGGGCTCTGTGCACGGTGATGACATCATCATTGCCTGCACAGCGGAGCAGGGCGCTACCGGTTACCGCTGAATTTAGCGGCGCCGCACCCGGGCGAAAAATCATTTGCGCCCCCGGAGGCCCAAAGACCAAATTTGCAAATGTAATAATTGTGTCGATTTAAATTCCAAACACAATCTTGTTATGAATTCTTTAGTCACCCAAGAGATCAACCCATAGTGTTTTTCTTAAAAGATTTACTAACTCTACCACTCCTATGAGGTGCTCTCCCCCGTAGTGTTAGCAGAGCTGGTGGAAGGCTGCTGCAGCTCATGTTGGGGACCCTTGAGTTACACATAGCCAGCGACTTCTGGGAGCTCCAGCCTATGAGGGCCCTGATGCTGGCTTCAGCACTTAGGCTGTGTAGGGGCAGCCTTGCTCAGCTGGTTGTCGGTATTCGGTTGAGGGGGTGGCGAGGGCGCAGGTGTGCTGATCTCCTGCGAGGGGGCAACGCTGGGGCTCATCACTTCTACTGACCTGCAGGAGAGCAAACTGGACCCCGGCTGGGTTAGAGAGTGAGGTAGAGGGGCCCTCACATGTTTGAAACGCCCAGTACTAGTGAGCAGCACTGGGTACTGGTGGCAAGGACAGCCCAGGAGACAGCTCGCTGCAGGGCAAGCTCCTCTCCCAGCTTTGCTAAGGAGGATAGAGATGTGGACTTCATGGGCCCAGCAATGAGAAGATAACTGCTTGCTTCACACAAGGAGTTATATCAGATATTGGAAAGACTGATAAGGAGTTTTACCACCATGGCTGAAAGTATGGAGAAAGAAAGAAAGACTTGCATTGATATAGCGCCTTTCATGACCACCGGACGTCTTGAAGCGCTTTACAGCCAATGAAATACTTTTTGAAGTGTGGTCACTGTTGTAATGTGGGAAATGTGGCAGCCAATTTGCACACAGCAAGGTCCCACAAGCAGCAATGTGATAATGACCAGATAATCTGTTTTTTGTTATGTTGGTTGAGGGATAAATATTGACCAGGACACTGGGGATAACTCCCCTGCTCTTCTTCAAAATAGTGCCATGGGCTCTTTTACATCCACTTGAGAGAGCAGATGGGGCCTCGGTTTAACATCTCATCCCAAAAAACTGTGCCTCCGACAGTGCAGCACTCCTTCAGCACTGCACTGGAGTGTCAGCCTAGCTTTAAATGTGCTCAGGTCTCATTGGAGTGGGACTTGAACCCACAACCTTCTGACTCAGAGGCAAGGGTGCTACCCACTGAGCTATGGCTGACACAAGGAGGAGCTCATTTCCAGCTTGTGTTGTTTCCCTGGGCATCAGCACTCTGCCACCTACCTTAATGAGTGACTCCTGGAAAGCCCCTGTCCATATGCTCACCAATCCCAGCCTCTCAAGGGCAGAGCCCAGAGTCTGCAGCTGTCTAAGCTTCCACCAAAGCTGCAAAGGTTGTGACTGGTGGTGAGAGCCCGGCTGCAGCGTCACCGAAGGTGACCACACTCTCGATAAGGAATGTGCTGCTTTAGCTTGTAGACACAGCAGAATATAGGGGTCATGGGAATTTGACCTGTGACCAAAAGCATAGTAAGATGTAACTGACCTTTACTAATACTGAAAAGAATAAATAAGCCATATGTGATCAGGTGATTATTGTAATACAATGTGATTGGATGAAAATAGAATAAAAAGCTGTACCAACCAAGAGAGAATGAGAAGGGTATCACTAGACCGCGGGGTCTATGATCTTCTCCCAGAACGTTCTGTTAATAAACTGTGTACTTTTACTTTAAGACAGACTCGAGTGAATTTATTTTTCACCAACAAATCGGCATAGTCGGCAGGATGCTACGGAACTGAAAGACTGCCCGTACCAGTGAACCCGGACGAGAAGTCAAATTCTGACCATCCAGAAATTGAGTCATCTGGGAAGGTGGAGGGACAGTGCTGTAGCATCACGAATCAAGTGAAAGTCTGTAAGAGGTGAGAGAACACAGTTGTGTGAGTGTGGATCGCATGAACTAAGGGAACACTGTGTAGTGATAGAGGTCACGAAGGAATGAGTGATTGACTGATCGACAAGGACAAGGAGGGTGCCTGTCTCATCGACCCTAGCCTGAGCCGGAATTAAGAGGGCGATTGGGCCCCACGTGATGGCCAGGATCAAGTAGGCTGAGAGACTCCAAAGTACCCTGGGATCGTGAAGTCAATGAATATATGTGTGCTTAATTGTGATTAATTAACCGCTTAAAAAGTCTTTTACGACCACCGGGGGTGTTACTAGAGGTAAGATGGAGGGGAGAAATCCCAGGTCACGGACGTACCACGAATAAAGACAGGATCACGGCAAGCCCACACAGAGAAACGCAGCAGAGTAGGTAAGACTGACGTAGGACTGGATATGGTGTCAGGGAAAGAGATGGAATGGGGACCCCCTGGGTCCCTTACCAGGCTCTATGCAGACGACCGGAAGGGTTTGATACACAAGATGAAAAAGGATGGATGGGATCCGTCTAAGGTACCAGTGTACCAACGAGAATGGTGGGAGACACAAAAGGGAAGTAAGACAAAGAAAGCGGGAGTTATATTGGTATACCAATTAGTAATGGTCATTCAAAAGACCGAGGAAATTAAAACAAAAATCTACAGGAGCAGGTGACAAAATTAGAGAAAGAAAATTGGCAAAACTAAAGGATAAACAAGGAGAAAGAAGATGGGGACACCGATGGAAAAAGAGGAAAAAAAAGAGAAACTTAAAGTTTTACTGACATGGAAGTTATTAACATTTGTGCTGAGACAAATAAAACACAAGATTTGCTGAGTGAAAGGAACCTTAAAAAAATGCTGGAATTTCAGTTTGTGTGAAAGTGTGTGTTAAAGTGTGAAAGTTTTCCTGACTACGAATGTTTAAGAAGTTACAGTATTTCTTTTGTCTGATTAGATGTTCTTTAAAAGAAAGATTCTGTTATGTGTGTTTTAGCTCCACCCACTCCTCTGTGTTAAAAGCGTTTAAATCTTTTGTCTTGTCTTGGATTTTGGAAGTTTTAAGATTGTGCCCCAAGAATTGGGGAAAAAAACCTTTGCAACAAAAAGTTTGTTTAACAAAAGATTAAGTTTCAGTCTAAGATTTAACCTTGGAGTCGCGGTTGCTATAGTGAAATCTTCTAAAGCAGTTCGATTTGATTTGTTTAACTGTGAAAAGCTAATTTTTCTCCAGTTATATTCAATGTTTTTACAGTATTTTGGAAAGACATCTGAAGAAAGGACAATAAGAAAATATGACGTAATTTACTGTTTTCTGCAAGAATGTGCTATTTTGTTTTGTTTGTTCATAGTTTTACAAAAGATAAGCTTCTGCCTTAAAGTTACAGTTGCCAATGTGCTTGGAAGGAAATTAATTTGAATGTTGACAAGATCTGGATTAAATTGGAGTTATGAGGTTAATTAACCTATTAAAACCAGACTTTCATTGTGGCCACGGTGAAGTTTTGGTTGGTGTATATTTGTGTAGACCGCATTGAATAAGATAACTCCGCTCCGCAAGAACATCCGATAGTTGCAGAGTTCCTTACAAAGTCTTACTTAGCTTGTGAACTTTGCTCAATCCCGTCTTTCTTCACTGTCCATATTACCGCCGTGTTCGTGTTTAGTTAAAGTGTGAAAACACAACTGTCTTTCGATCAGGAAAGTTTTTTTTTGATTTACGTGAATTGACGCAGTTGCGTGCATTTGATAATGTTTTGCTCCACCCTCAAAAGCCCACAAAGGAGTTAACCCTTTCCACTGACAGCTGTTTAAGTTCACCAAGTAACAACTTTAATATGAAATCTAAAGATATTGGACATTATTAAATTTAAGTTTCTTAATTTTAAGTTATTATTTCACCACAGTGACAGAGGGAAAATTAAGATTTGATAAATTAACCCCTTGGGCTCTAAGCAGAGTCACAATGGATTCCCTTCTTTCTTTTGTTATATGGAAGTTACCTTGTAAACTAATTGCAGCACTTCTGTCTCTAATGTTAAACTGTCTCTAATGTTAAAAACACTGTGTAAGCTACCTAGCCTGAGAATCACTTGTTTCTGAAATTAGAAATGGAAGATAAATTGATAGAGATGAAATTGAACATTGACAAAACCAATGACAAAATGGACTCAGGCACTATATATCTGGTTACTTTTGGGAAAATAAAAGATCCTCTAAAAATAATGATAATAAAATGTGTTAATAACTTGGATCAAGTGAGAACGTTTGATCTATGTTTTTTATCTTAAATATTGTACTGGACAGTAAAGTTTTTCCAGGACTCATGAATGAGATATGAATGGTAATTAAAGGAAAGTGATTGAGAGTGTAAGATTGAAACAGGAGAATTACACTACTGAATGGGGATTTTCAAAATTTTCTAGTGGAAGTCAGGAAAATGTAGTTAAGAATAGTAAATTGATAGCTTTCTCTTGGAGACATTTGTGTCCCTGCCTTTAATGAACTTTTAAGAAAACTGAATTTGATAGTCTGGCCACTACCCAAGACATCGGGACCATGCAGAGGAAGATGAGCAAAGATCTCCAGGCGACTACAATCTTTCGATAAGACACCTGAAAGCCCGAGAAAGGCTTGTATCAGATGGCACATGTGGTACGATATTGAGATGCCGGTATGAGTTTGCAAATGTGATTCGGTACATATGAGGTAATTACCATCCAGGAATGTATGTTGAGTTTGCACTGAAGAATGGGTCTCAGACATGCTCAGTTACTTGACAACAGCAAGACATGGTTAATGTGGCTCAGGAGAGCGAGACAACTTTTAAAGCATTGACACATACTCCATCGAGAAACTATCTAATTAATGAAACAATCAGAATAGGTTTAAACACACTGGTACCTGTTAGAGGGATTGAAATTGAAGTTGAAGTGGAGAGTTACATGGAATCTGGATTGGGACAATTGAGGGCCAAGGAGAAATCATGTTTAGTAAGAATTATCCACAAGATGGATACGAGTAAAAGAGATCTGGAGAATCTTTTAAATCCATGATTTGTTGATTAGATGTTAAACTGTAATGTATTTGATATGATTGTAAGACTGAATTTAATTGTGACTGTAATAATGGTGTTTTGTAGGTAACAGAGCGTGGGAAAAACCAGTACGAATCCAGTATGAGGTGATTTTGGTGGTGCCTCCTCTGTCACTACTACTGCAATTACCATGCTTTACGGGTCTAACAGGACCTGTCCCATCAACCAACACGTTTTTAAGTATGAGCTACACAATTATGTGGCACAATTCGGATACTCGGATATGACATTCCCCTGTTGTTTGTGGGTTTCAGTGAGCTCATGATGCGACTGAACTCCTCCCTAAAGCATTTTTATGTTTTGGAGCAAGGCAACTCGAGAATAGATATTGAAATTGACAGCATAGGGGACAACTCACATTGGTGGGATATTGGGCTTAATACATCAGCACACCCTTAGGTTTGTATTATTTCACATGCTCTGGTAGTTATCCAACTTGTAATGATAGTGTATTTGATATATGTAATGTGTGTAGTAAGACTTTGATACATAAGCCAATTGGGTACTCATGCCCATGACTGACAAGCACTAACAAATTAATTGAGCACACCAAAAGAGAAGATCCAAAGCAATGTAGAGGAGACCCCAGGCGGGGTAACATCAGGAAAGAGAAGATCCGAAGCAATGTAGAGGAGACCCCAGGCGGGGTAACATCAGGAAAGATAGAAGAAACAGAGGATACCCCAGGCGGGGCAGAATTGGAACACCGGAACAGTGAATTGAATTTGAGTAAGGGGTCAGAGGTTGCTCCTTTTCCTCAAAGGAATGGACTGTAAGGAAGGGAGAAATCTTCAAGACTCCCTACTAACTAACGCCCAATAGATAACAAGGAGCCATGAAACCCCAGGGGAAGGTTGGTGGAGTTGGCTATTTGGAGGATCTTGGGTTCATATCTGATACATGGACTTATAATTGTTATTATAGTTGTAGTATTATTTTGTGTTATGATGACGGTTTTGAATTCATGTTGTAGGGCAGCTGTGTCCCGAATAGTGCCGGTTGCTACAGTTGATATAATCGATATTGAGCCAGAAACCAAACAGTTAATGCAGGATAATGAACTGACAGAAGTAGGTACATACATGTAAAGCTCTTCGGTCATTTGCACAGACTACCACGCCCAGCACAAAAAATAGACAGAGGGGAAAGACGAACTTGGGTACTAGATCCGAGCCATCAGTACAGGAGTAATCCTGGGGATGGTAAAAGTGGAAAAGAAGTTGGTATCCCTAGCCAAAATCTAAATTTGGTGTGGGACCAACAGGAGGGACTGAAGGGGTTAAAATGAACCCTCTCAGAATTCAGACAGCCAAGGTAACCACTAATTAAGTGGTGCCAGCAGAATTAAAATCAGAACAAAGGAGTGGGGTCATGTGAATATGAACAAGAGCCAAAAGAAACCAGGTGGCGATAAGAAATTTCACAATAAAAATTGACTTACGTAAAAAGGCAAAACTAAACAAAGGACAGACTAAAAAGTGTTACTTTCTTATTTCAAAAAAACAAAGATAAGACGCAGCTGTGGGACAAGACAGAATATGTGTGTTTTGAGTAAGCGATAAGGAATGTGCTTCTTTAGCTTGTAGACACAGCAGAATATAGGGGTCATGGGAATTTGACCTGTGACCAAAGGCATAATAAGATGTAACTAACCTTTACTAATACTGAAAAGAATAAATAAGCCATATGTGATCAGGTGATTATTGTAATACAATGTGATTGGATGAAAATAGAATAAAAAGCTGTACCAACCAAGAGAGAACGAGAAGGGTATCAATAGACCGCGGGGTCTATGATCTTCTCCCAGAACGTTCTGTTAATAAACTGTGTACTTTTACTTTAAGACAGACTTGAGTGAATTTATTTTTCACCAACACTCTCCAAGGTAAACTGCAGAGTGCTGACGCTCTGGGACACCACCCAGGCTTGGGGCCTTATTGTCTGTCATTGAGGGACAAACATCCTGCTGCATGGGTGCATTTACATGAGAAAGTCACCTTCAAAAACGTCTTGGGCCTTCAAACCAATTTCACATAAAGCTCATGGAGTGTAAATATAATTAGATTATTTAGTTAAATTTAGATTGATAAAACTTTAAATTAGGCCTCAATTAAACTTCGCCTCGTAATACGAGACATAATGTAGATCACTTTAATGTTGAGTTTGACTAAGGATTTAATTTATATTTATTAGGGTATAAATCAGACTTAAAACAATAATAATTAAAAATTTCTCCTACTGTGGATTTTATTATTAATTAGTAAATTGGTTTTAGCATTTTATTGCTCGATGCCAAGTCAGCATCTTCAAAGTAGTTTTAAGCAAAATGAGAAGCTATGGAAATTTACAAATTTCTACAATTGTACTAATCAACATTGGTTACAATCCAAGGTTATATTTTAAAACCTTTATAACTATATAAGCCTTGGTTAACAAAGTAGATCTCACCAAGAGCTGAGGTTTCCTATAGTCAAAAATCTATTCAAGGCAAAGAAGCCCATTACACCTCGTTTAGCAAAGAATTTGTGATTGGTCGCAGGCAGAGGCATATTGGCAAGCCAGGACAGGCGTAGGCTGCTCATGGCCACATTCATAAATGTGCGACTGAGAGCACAACAAAGAGATCATTACACACACTACAAATATACCTGACCTCAATGGCAAATGTTTCACTTGGAGAGGCAAAATGAAAGTGGGGTCATTTAATGACAATGGCAAGTAACCCAGCCAGCAGGTAGAGTGCTGGCCAGCCAGATTCACAGTTGACAAGTCAATCCCCTGTGTTGATTTGAATTCTTTGGTGCCGACTTTAAACAGAACGTCAAGTGTTTACCTCAAATGGAGACCTGCGAGGTCCTTGTGGCTGAGTTGTTTTGGTGATGTCACCAGTAGTGAGACTAAATTGAGAATTATGGAGACCGTGACATTAGACCAGCCTGATGGCCAATCCAGGTCCACCTGTCTCCAAATGGTAGTGTAGTTTCCCCGAGGTCAGGTGGCTTCAGTTTGGCTATCAGGCTAGCCTGACATTTCATTTTAACCTTGCTGATGATGTTAATGAAAGGGACTAGTAGCAAGGATCCCTAATCCAATGGGTTTCTGTTGCAGGCAAACATTTTTTTTTTAAACAATTATAGTAATCAGTTTTTTAAAATATAAAATGGGGGAGTACTTTTTCCCTTTAAGGTCCAGTTTCTGGACAGGATAAGGACAGCTCACATTCATGAGGGAGTACTTCTATAAGTAGACTAGGGGCAGGATTTTCATTGAGCCGTGGAGGCGGGATTGGAGGCGTGTGGGGGGTTAAAATACCGAAATCGGGGGCACAAACCCATCCCGCCCCCAACCCGCCTCCATGCCAGTTTCAAAGGAGGCGGGTACCCGACCCGCACTGGGACCCGCCTCCCCGAGGCGGGAAGGGGATTAGTGCCAATTAACTGCCTGTTAACAGGTACAGTAGTTAACAGGCAGTTTTTAGCCTAATCCCTATTTTCATAGCTGAAGTATTGGATTCCCGATGGCTCCAAACCATGCCAAGTCAGCGAGGCGGGTCGTCGGGCTGAAGGGCTTGGAGAGGTCAAGATGTCCGGTGTTCAGGTGAGTGATCGGTGCATGAGTGCAGAGGTAAGTGTGTTTGGTGTGTTTAAAGTGTTTAAAGAAGTTTTACTTACCTTTACAGGCTTCCTTCCTTCAGGTCTCGGGAGTCCCTCATCTCACCGGCACAGAAAGCAGAATGGCCGCGAGCTGTCAAAAATTGTAGCATTCAGCTTTCTGTTCCGGGGAGATCTCTAAATCATCCTGAGAGGAAGGAATTAACCTGGAGTACAGATTGTCAGTATTTGACAGCTTCAAACAGCTGTGAAACGCTGATATTTCATCTGTCAAAAGGTCTTGACAGATGAAATGTCAACCTGTGACGTCACCCGTTGCCGGGTGGCCCTTAATTGGCCTGCTGAGCCTGCTGGGCGGGCTCAACAAGGTCAATCAAGTCAAAATCACGTGGGTTGGCTAGAACTCGATGGAGGCAGGACTACAACCCCGAAAGTTGTAGTCCCGCCTCCTACTCGCCTCCTCAATGAAAATCCAGCCCTAGATCTTTGAAAGAGCATTAGTAATCGCACAATAGATTGAAGCTGTCCTTGGCAAGGCCAAAACCATTGCTGAGGGTAATACACATCAGGGCAATGATATTCATCAGAAGCTTAGTTCTTTTGTTAAAAAATAGTATCATTGATACAATGGTAAACTTAATCCTAATTCCCAACTAAGGATGCTCCAGGTCTTCCAATGTGGCTCTACCAGTCAACCAGCAATTCATTCATTAGATCCTGCTAAGAATGCTAAACAACAACGTTTATATAGCATCATTAACGTAGAAAAATGTCCCACGGCTCTTCACAAAAACATAATCAGACGAAAAATCGACACCGAGCCAAACAAGGAGCAATTAGGAAAGGTAACCAAAAGCTCGGTCAAAGAGGTGGCTTTTAAGTGGGAGGGGGAGGGGGAGGGGAGGTGAAAAGGCAAAGGGGTTTAAGAAGGGAATTCAAAAGCGTAGGGCCTAAGCAGCTGAAGGCATGGCCATCAATGGTGAGGGAAGGGAGGCCAGAGTCAGAGGAACAGGCAGTTTGAGGAGATGTAGAGCTGGAGGATGTTACAGAGATAGGAAGGAGCAAAGTCACGACGGGATTTAAACACAAGGACAAGAATTTAAGTTTGAAGCATTGGGGCACCAGGAGCCAATCAATTACCAATAATCTGGGATCTCAGGACATTTTGCTAGAGTTTACTATTGATCTTCATTCCCAGTGAACAGAGTGCCTTTATCTGAACTTACAATTCCGTCTTCACATAATTCCACAGCTAGTCAATGAAACTACTAAATAATGTCACAATTTCACTTTTGTCAAAGGAAAATTGTTCCATGGTTTTACAGTTATATGAAGCTATTGCCATATCCCTCCTGAGAATGTGTCACTTAAGGATATCCGTTTTCTAAAGTCAAACTTGGATATTCATGACCAAACTTAGCCATCTTAGGTTCCTCTGCAATTAAAACATAGGTCGAAAATACGCTCTTGAGCCCCGACACTATGGGCTCTAGTGTGTCTAATTTAAGGGACACAACTGTGTTTGCTGATCAATTTTAAATTTCTGGAGGTAAGTTGACTCTATCTACTTGTGTCATGCTTCAGTCAAGTTGTCTGCATTCAGACTGAAACCAGCATGATCCGTGAATGCTGATGAGGTGTAAGGCGAGGACAGAGGACGGTTCTGGTGGGTGGGGAGTGGTTGGGCCGTTGTTTGAGGGAGCTGTGCAGGGTCATCCTGGTGAACTATGGAGGTGTAGAGGGGAATGCACATCCATAGTGGAGGAGCTGGTTATGGCCAGGATACCAGAATGTCTAGGTGGGTAGGCATTGGTCAAGGCGAGGGGAAAATTGAGTCAAGATAAGAAAGACCTGCATTTCTAAGGCGCCTTTCATGACCACTGGACGTCTCAAAGCGCTTTAAAGTCAATGAAGTACAGTCACTGTTGTTATGTGGGAAACGCGACAGCCAATTTGCACACAGCAAGGTCCCACAAACAGCAATGTGCTAATGACCAGATAATCTGTTTTTGTTATGTTGGTTGAGGGATAAATATTGGCCAGAACACCAGGGATAACTCCCCTGCTCTTCTTCGAAATAGTGCCACGGGATCTTTTACGTCCACCTGAGAGAACAGACGGGGCCTCGGTTTAACGTCTCATCCGAAAGACGGCACCTCTGACAGTTCAGCGCTCCCTCAGCACCGCACTGGAGTGTCAGCCTAGGCTTTATGTGCTCAAGTCCCTGGAGTGGGACTTTGAACCCACAACCTTCTGACTCAGAGGTGAGTGTGCTACCCACTGAGTCATTGGCTGACAGAGGGAACAAATTGGGTTGGACAACAGCTGGCTGAAATTATTGGTCTATTGTGACAGTCTCCTTTGTGTATCTTGGTGAAGGGTTGAAAGTGGGCTGTGTGGTGTTGGAGGTCATGATGAGAAGCTTTCTAGAGAAGATGGGCTAGATTTTCAGTATAGGCAGTTTTGGGGCGCTAACCTTAGCGCCCGCCCGAAGTTAGCGCCCGCCCCAAAGTAGCGCCCCGTTGCCGGGAATTCAGTGGCTTCGCCCTAAGAGGTTGGTGGAGCGCTAAAAGAGGCGTTCCACTACTCTCTTTAGGCGCTAAGCTGGCGGTCCAGAGGGATAGCGCCCAGGCGGGGCGCAGCACGGGTGCGGTCATTTTTGCACTGACAGCAGACCCCGTGGTGCCGACCAGCTCTTAAAGGGGGAAGGGACGAATTGGTCTGCTGCCACGCCCTGCACACTGCAGCCTTGCAAAGAGGCCTCAACACTACTGCTCAGCCCCAGGGAGTCATGGCAACGCCAGAGAAGGCCCGTCAGCGTGCCCTGCGCTTCTCAGAGGGTGATCTGGACATAATGGTCACAGCTCTGGAGGTGAGGCGCAAGATCTTGTTTCCAGACAGTGGGAGGAATCCAACCCACCACGACTACACCAAAGCCTGGAAGCAGATCGCCCAGAGGGTGACGTTCACCGGCGAGGCCCCCAGGACCCACACACAATGCCGTAAGAAATACAACGATCTGACCAGGATTGTGAGGGTGAGTAGCCTTTCCAGTCTCCTCCTCATTCTTGCATGTACACCTGACATGATGGGCAAAGGGACCTGAAAGTCCTTTTGGCCAGCCCTCAGCCAGCAGCATTGGGACAGTCATGAGCATCAAATGGCCATTCGGCACTCTACACTTTGGCCAAGCTATTCCACCATGGGAGGCAGTGGACAGTACATCAGGGCTTCACTCTGTCCAAGCTATTCCACCATGGGAGGCAGTGCACACTACATCAGGGCTTCACTCTGTCCAAGCTATTCCACCATGGGAGGCAGTGCACACTACATCAGGGCTTCACTCTGTCCAAGCTATTCCACCATGGGAGGCAGTGCACACTACATCAGGGCTTCACTCTGTCCAAGCTATTCCACCATGGGAGGCAGTGCACACTACATCAGGGCTTCACTCTGTCCAAGCTATTCCACCATGGGAGGCAGTGCACACTACATCAGGGCTTCACTCTGTCCAAGCTATTCCACCATGGGAGGCAGTGCACACTACATCAGGGCTTCACTGCGCACTTACAGCCCGTCCTTTCTCTTGCAGGCTAAAGTAGCGTTTAATCGCCAGGCCCGTGCCAGGGGTGGCCGCGCCAAGCTGCAGAAGCTCACTCGGCTGGAGGAGCGCGTGTGTGTGCTCATGGGAGCACGTGTGATTGTCCCCACAGCGTGCGGTGTATCCGACCCTCCACTGCCCGGCAATGGTAAGGACCTCGCCTTTTGGCCCTCTCGCGTCGCACTGGCCCATCCGAGCTACCTCCTTTGCCACTGTCCCACCAATGCGCTGAATCCCACCAGTCCTAACTCCCTCGCTGACGCCGTCTCCTCACTCTGAAGCTACTCTTGTGCATTCCTGCTTTCAGCTGGTGACGACCAGGACCCTGAGGCTGCCAGTGACAGCACCTCCAACCAGGAGGAGGAGGAGGAGCAAGCCGGACCTTCGGGGGAACAGTCACGTCCCGCAGGAGAGGAGGAAATGCTCGACACCTCCTCACTGGACGAGTGCCTGGAGGAACTGTCGCAGGGCAATGCAGCTTCTGGGACCAGTGGCGTCCAGCCACCCAGCAGCCGTGCGCGTGGCCCGCGGCCTTCCCCCCAAAGGGGGGAAGGATCAGAGGGGAGTGCTGCTGCTCGGCACACTCGCCGTCACCAACGCGGCAAGGGTCCCCTAGTTCGGCCCCCTCCTCCCCAGCGGGAGAGTCGCGACTCCAGTCCGGACACCTTCACTTCGGAGGAGGTGCGGAAGCTCGATCAGATGGCCGACGACTCGGACCGGCGCCACACGGAGCTCATGAGCGTGGTGGGGCGCATGCCTGAGGCCATCGAGTCGCTGGCGACCAGTGTGCGCGAGTTCGGGGCAGCAACTGCCGCGACTGGCCGCATGCTAACTGATGCCGTCAAGACCCTGGCGGATGTGATGCGCGCGCACACCAGGACCACAGGGCCACTCACTGCTGCCACACGCGCTGTCTCAGGCAGGCATCGCCAGGGCAGGCGCCGCGCTGGACCATCCCAGCAAGCCGGCCGTCGGCTGATTGCTGCGGATCCTGCAGTGCGGGCCCGGCCGAGTGCCACCGCGCCACAGCACCAGCCAGCGCATCCCAGACGCCAGCTGGCCCACATTGCGCCATCCGTCGCCGCCATTCCCCCTCTGGGGCGTCAAGGGCAAGCGGCTGCAGCTGATGGTGGCCAGGCTCAGGTGCGCCACTCAGGAGACGGCCCCTCGAGGCCCAAACGCCGTGTAGGCCGCCCCCCAGCGGCATCTGGCGGAAGGGCATCTGAGCCTCAGGCGCCTTCCCCCAGCCTCGCAGCAGCCACTGGGCAGAGCTTGCGAAGGAGCAGCAGGCAGGGCAGGGGAGGCAAAATGCTGGCCAAGGTCTCGCCCTCGCGGGCCACTCAGTAGAGGGTGTGGCCAGCTTTCCTTTAATATGGCGGTGGCCATCTTTATTTTGCCCATGGTTGTGCTTTTGGAGGGCTTTTTTTTTGCGTTAGGCCGACGTTGAGGCCCGGTTTCAATAAAGGTGGAGTGGCTCCTCCCCAGTTTGTGGGAGTGAGTCGTTTGTTGGGCTTTTTGTGGGGCCCGTTTATTGTTTTTGGGGATTCATGTGGGAAGGGCTTTTCATTTTTGTTTAATAAAAAATTATCTTTATTCATGCAGTCTCCATGGTTGTTCTTCTTAGTGTTTGTTGGCTTCGCCGGCTGAGGGCTTGCGGAGCGGCTGCATTCATCTTCCCTCATGGCCCCTGGCCATTCCCTGACAGGGGGCTTAGAAGTACCGTGTAATAAGGTGGCGTCGTGCGGCCCTTGGCCCTGGTCGCTCCCTCCTGGGAACGTACTCCTGCTCCTCCTCCTCCTCCTCCTCCTCCTCCTCATGCTCCTCCTGCTCCTCCTCCTGAGGTGCTGGTCCAACGTCAGGTGGCAGTGCCTGAGTCCTGCGGATAGCCAGGTTGTGTAGCATGCAGCAAACCACCACAAATTGGGAGACCCGGTCCGGCGAATACTGGAGAGCTCCTCCGGAGCGATCAAGGCAGCGGAACCGCTGCTTGAGGACCCCAATAGTTAGCTCGATGATGTTGCGGGTGGTTTGATGGCTCTCGTTGTAGGCCTCTTCAGCAGCGGTCCTGGGCGCGCGGAGCGGGGTCATGAGCCAGGTGCACAAAGGATAGCCTTTGTCCCCGAGTAGCCATCCTCTTGGGGGAGGCTGTGCCTGGAACATGTCATGCACAGTACTCTGCCGCAGGATAAAGGCATCGTGGCTGCTGCCTGGGAAGCTGGCATTGACTGCCATGATGCGCTGCTTGTGGTCACAGACCAGCTGCACATTCAGAGAATGGTAGCCCTTCCTGTTGCGATACTGCTCGCCATGCTCCAGAGGGGCCCGCAAAGCCACATGCGTACAGTCAATGGCGCCCTGCACCAAGGGGAATTCCCCGAGTCTGGAAAATCCCAATGCGCGCTGATGCTGGCTCTCCAGGGCCATGGGGAAGGAGATGAATTGGCTTCTCCTTCTGAACAGTGCTTCGGTCACCTGGCGGATGCAGCGATGCGCGCCGTACTGGGAGATGTTTGCTATGTCCCCAGCAGCGTATTGGAAGGAGCCGGTGGCATAGAAGTTCAATGCCACCGTCACCTTCACTTCCACCGACAGAGACGTCCTGCACCTGAGCTTTGGCCGCAGATCTCGGCGAAGCAGGTGGCAGATCTCTGCAATCACCCCCTTTCGGAATCGGAGCCTTTTAACACATCGCGCGGCACTCATGTTTAGGTAGGAGCGCTGCTGGCGGTATAGCCTGACTGGGTAAGGCCTACGTGGCCGACGCCTGTAGCCCCCTCTGCCTCTAGCCAGGGCTGCCCCTCTCACAATGCGTCTGCGAGCCCTACGGACATGGAGCTGCAGCTCCGCGTTGGCACCCCATGCAACCCCCATCAAATCCTGGCAAACAGTCTAATTTCCAAATGGCCACTTGCAGCGCTATTGCCTGAGTCCAAAAATACCTGGCTCTTGCTGCTTGAAACCAGTTAGCTATCCTCCTTGTTGTGTCTCCAGAAATGCGTTGCACAAGACTGTTTTCAGAAAAAAGGATGGCCTTTATACTGGAGAGGACGTTCCCTTTAATTAGCGCCCCCCGGGGCCCGCGCTGGTTGTGTTGCGTTCCTTTTTCCAAACGCTCCGGCCGCCCGCCGCACAATGGGGCGGTCCGACTGAAGTTTGCAATCGGGGCGGCCAAAGGGCGTTGCACGAGGATGTGACGTCATTTTCTGCGCGCGCATCCGGGCGGGCGCTAAACTTTGCGCCGGCGCTAACGGGCAACTTAATTTGGGGCGGGGCGCAAACTGCGCTGCGCCCGGGCGCTACACGCATAGCGCCCGGAAATCACTTCTCTTAAGGCGCTAACTGCTGGCGCAAGCAACTGAAAATCTAGCCCGATGAGTTCAAAACCATATTACACAAAACAATCATCACTCTTCACAGAATTCCAGTAAAGTAACCCCTTGCCTGATCCCAGGTGTCATTTTAACATCTGGGTTTCATAGAAATTGGCACGTTAGTAAAAGCAGCTAATTGTAGCTTTGAACAGATTCTACATGGTTCCTGCAACCTTCGTGTCAATGATTTAGGGCAGACATAAGATTAAAAAACAGAATTGGCACGGTTCAATGCCTGCAGTCTAGGAGTAATGTGAAAACCAGCCAACTCCAAGCACTGCAGCAGGCTCAGGGCCCAGCACTTAAAGTGGTTGCAGCTCAGAGAAAGATGGTAGCATTTATAGCAGTTTGAAGCCACAACACAATAGGAGGCTTTTCTCCAGCAAGTTTTACAAGAGGGAGAATGAATCAAGGATGAAAGTTTGTGAGGAAGACCCACCCAACCCTAGCAATTCATCATAAGCTTCAACATAAAGGCCCACAGTAAAGAGGGGGTTACTGGGCAGTGTGCAGGTGACACGTCAAGTGAACCAGAATCGGAAAGAGTTTTGGGAGTAGGACGCTCGGATTATCAGTGAAGTGGCCCAAGCTGTACTTCATAAGAACATAAGAACAGAAGAACATAAGAAATAGGAGCAGGAGTAGGCCAATCGGCCCCTCGAGCCTGCTCCGCCATTCAATAAGATCAAGGCTGATCTGATCCTAACCGCCAATCCACTATCACAGAACCATCTCCTGAATCTAACAGAATTAGACACACGAAATAGGAGCAGGATCAGGCTACACGGCCCCTGGGCCCACTCCGCTACCCACAGGGCCATGACCGATCCGAACCTAGACTCATGTCCAAATTCCCGCCCACTCCCCGTAACCCTTAATTCCCTTTACTTCTAGGAAACTGTCTATTTCTGTTTTAAATTTATGTAATGATGTAGCTTCTACAGCTTTTTGGGGCAGCATATTCCATGGACCTACCACCCTCTGAGTGAAGTAGTTCCTCCTCATCTCAGTTTTGAAAGAGCAGCCCCTTATTCTAAGACTATGCCCCCTAGTTCTAGTTTCACCCATCATCGGGAACATCTTCCCCGCATCCACCCGATCCGATCCCTTCACAATCTTATATGTTTCAATAAGATCGCCTCTCATTCTTCTGAACTCCAATGAGTAGAGTCCCAATCTACTCAACCTCTCCTCATATGTCCATCCCCTCATCCCCGGGATTAACCGAGTGAACCTTCTTTGTACTGACTCGAGAGCAAGTATGTCCTTTCTTAAGTATGGACACCAAAACTGTACGCAGTATTCCAGGTGCGGCCTCACCAATACCTTGTACAACTGAAGCAATACCTCCCTATTTTTATATTCTATCCCCCTAGCAATGAAAGCCAACATTCCATTGGCCTTCTTAATCACTTGCTACACCTGCATACTAACCTTTTGAGTTTCGTGCACCAGGACCACCAGATCCCTTTGTACTTCAGTACTTTCCAGTTTCTTGCCATTAAGATAATAACTTGCTCTACGATTTTTCCTGCCAAAGTGCATAACCTCACACTTTCCAGTATTGTATTCCATCTGCCAAATCTCTGCCCATTTACTTAGCCTGTCGATGTCCCCTTGCAGGTTTTTTATGTCCTCCTCACTCACTACTTTCCCTCCCATCTTAGTATCATCTGCAAACTTTGATATGTTACACTCGGTCCCCTCCTCCAAATCGTTAATATAGATTGTAAAGAGTTGGGGACCCAGCACTGACCCCTGCGGAACACCACTAGTTACTGATTGCCAGTCTGAGAATGAACCATTTATCCCAACTCTCTGCCTTCTGTTAGATAGCCAATCCTCTATCCATGCCAGAATATTGCCCCCAATCCCGTGATTTTTTATCTTAAGCAATAATCTTTTGTGTGGCACCTTGTCAAATGCCTTTTGGAAGTCTAAATACACTACGTTCACTGGTTCCCCTTTATCCACCCTATATGTTACTTCCTCAAAGAACTCCAGCAAATTTGTCAAACATGACTTCCCCTTCATAAAACCATGCTGCCTTTGTCCTATTAAATTATGATTATCCAAATGTCCTGTTACTGTCTCCTTAATAATGGACTCCAAAGTTTTACCTACCACAGATGTTAGGCTAACCGGTCTATAGATTCCAGCCTTCTGTCTACTGCCCTTTTTAAATAAGGGTGTTACATTAGCAGTTTTCCAGTCTGCCGGGACCTTTGCCGAGTCCAGGGAGTTTTGGAAAATTATTACCAATGCATCCACAATCCCTACCGCCACTTTGAATGTTCCTCGACCCTACAGAGAGTGAGCTGAGAGTAAAAGCCAGTGATTCAGAATGTACTTGCTCCGATATAATTCCTGTTTTCAGCTGCACCTTAAGCCTGCTGTGAACCTGTACATTACAATGAATACTACACCCGTGGATATCCTGGGATCTAGCAGGTTAATACAGAAGGGCGCGTCCCTAGCACAGAGAAGGCAATCATCTTGGCAAGGTCAATATTCAGTATGTGCAACTTGGGGGGAAAATTCTGCATATTAAATTTTTTGTAACAAAAAGAAAATTGATTTTTCATTAATTAAATATCACTCTTCGCAAAACAAAGAAACAAAACAATCAAACTATCCAGAAGATGTATATTGCCATTTTAA
This sequence comes from Somniosus microcephalus, assembly GCF_052327205.1. Taxonomy (NCBI): domain Eukaryota; kingdom Metazoa; phylum Chordata; class Chondrichthyes; order Squaliformes; family Somniosidae; genus Somniosus; species Somniosus microcephalus. The sequence continues at coordinate 26,875,927 of NC_141015.1, forward strand.
ATGCAGAACAGAAACCAAGCGTAGGCATTACAAATTTCCCTTTAGTAGGCAAAGAATCAATTTTGCAAAGTCACCACTAGCGCTGCCTATATCAGGCAGAGCAAAAGGAGTGACTCTGCATTCTGGCACAATCAAACGGCAGCAAGATGAGTTATGGTTGGCAGCCTCTCAGCAGCTCTCCGCTCGGGAAGCTGCACTCAGTCTCCTCCAGGACCTTGACTCGGAACCCAGGCTTCCCAGGCGCAGATTTCAGCTCCCAGGACTGGTCGAGATCATCCCTCAAGCACAGTGCCCTGTCTGCGACTCGAGGGTACAACTCACCAGCTCACAGGCCCTCAGAAAATGTGCAGCTCTATCAGTCCGGCGTCTTCAATGAAGATCACAAAGTGGTCAGTGCCAATGAGAAAGGGTTGATGCAGGGGCTCAATGACCGCTTTGCCGGTTACATTGACAAGGTCAGGCAGCTGGAGCAACAGAACAAGGGTCTGGAGACAGAAATTGTAGACCTGAGGCAAAGGCAAACAAGTTCTTATCTTCCAAATATCAATGAGCCCGAGATCACTGAGTTACGAAATCTCATCCAAGAAATTGAAAATCAGAAGATGCAGATTCACCTGGACCGTGATCACCTGGAGGAGGATCTCCAACGACTGAAGGGAAAATATGAGGAAGAAGCACAAATTCGACATGACACTGAAGCAAGTATTCAAGCCTATAAAAAAGACAGTGACAATGCCAATTTGATTAAAGTAGAACTAGAAAGGAAAGCACAATCACTCATGGATGAAATCGTGTTCCTGAAGAACAGTCATGAGGAAGAGGTGGCTGATCTGTTCTCTCAGATCCAAGCCTCGCAGGTTGGTGTTGAAATGAAAGATTTCATGAAGCCTGATCTGACGGAAGCCCTGAGAGAGATCCGAGCTCAGATGGAAGGATACACCAATGTTAACATGCAGCAAACTGAGGAATGGTTCACATCCAGAGTGTCCAAACTCAATGATGCAGCAGAAATCAACAGAGAAGCTCTCCAGAGTACAAGACAAGAGATCAACGAGCACAATCGGCAACTGCAGTCCAAGAATATAGAGCTGGAGACAGTAAGAGGGAGGAAGGAGTCTTTGGAGAAACAGCTGAATGAAATGGAAGATAGACACAATGGAGAATTAATCCAATACCAGGTGAGAGTTTCTTTAACAGCAGTGTGATCTGATTAAATTCCCATTTGCATTCCAATGTAATCCTTAAAAAAATTGTCTTTTCCAGGGTGCTGCCCAACAATTAGAAAATGAAGTTAAAAATACAAAACAGGAAATGGCTCATCATCTGAGGGAATATCAAGATCTACTGAATGTCAAAATGGCTTTAGATGTGGAGATTGCCTCCTACAGGTAGGTCCACAGTAGCCTCTGTACTGGTCTTGCATTCTATCTAGCCCTTAAACAAGTAAAACTTCCAATAGATGTTTTAAAACAGCATAAAATATATGCAGCACAAAGGTGGAATTGAAAGATTTCTGGAGTTACAAATCCATGCATGCCTTTCCGGGGCACTGGCTTATAATACAAACTTCAACTGCCGCCTATATTAGGCATCTAGTTGCTAAAACATTATAACAAAGTGCTTGGAATAAAATAATGGTCTTGACAGTATCCTGACTGATAGACATTCAGATCAATAGATGCTGCTGAATAGAATTATGTGGAGCTTTAAGACTCCCTTTTAGTATTTTTCCAGACCTCCCATAACTTATGATGCAGTGAATAAACTGGTTATAGGCGTCAGTTGTTTGTCAATGAAAATGATTGAAATTTCTAAAGGAAGAAAGAACTTGCATTTCTATAGCGCCGTTCCCGACCTCAGGACACCCCAGAGCGCTTCACAGCCAATGAAGTACTTTTGAAGTGTAGTCACTGCTGTAACGTAGGGAAACACAGCAGACAACCTGCGCACAATATGAGAGAGATGATGAGATCACCTGTTTTAGTGATGTTGGTCGAGGGCTAAATATTGACCAGGACACCTCTGGTTAGGAAATGGTTAAAACTGCAGCATTCCTGAAACATCTGGGCGGTTATTTTTCACTTTATTTGAACAGTTTAAATGTATTGCAGTAGCACGCCGGCAAATAATCAAGGCCATGTATTTGGCTCGACTCACTGATCAGGCTATAAAGCCTGGTGCTTTTAGCCTGGTGCAGTGCTGTAGGGGTGGAGTCATCCTGCAGTGAGGCAGCAACACCAGACCGGCACGAGCAATGACTCTTTCCTTATTTCATAGTTTCATAAGAATAGGGGGAGGCCACTCAGCCCCTTGAGCCTGTTCCACCATTCAATTAGATCCTGGCTGATCTGTACCTTAATTCCATCTACCCGCCTTGGTTCTGTAATCCTTTAATACCCTTGCCTAACAAAAATCTATCAATCTCAGTTTTGAAATTTTCAATTGACCCCCCAGCCTCAACAGCTCTTTGGGGGAGGGAGTTCCAGATTTCCACTACCCTAGTTTAAACATTACTTAGCATCTGAAGAGGGGCCTGAAGATGCTGATTGTTTGTTCTCTGCACAGAGGCCGACTGACCCGCTGTATTCCAGCAATTTCCCATTTCCATCATTTACACCATTTTGCTTCTTGCAGCTACGAGGTTAGTTTGTTATTTTCCAAAGAATCACTATTTTAGCAAAGTTGCCAGTAACGTGCCACACACAGGCTGCCATAGTGAATAAAGTCAGCTGACCTCAGCCAGGACAATAAGGACACTGCAATTGGCCCAAGCATTGCTGGGTGAGGGAAAGCGGGGAGTGGGGGGAGCAGGAGAATCAATCGGAGTTCCCACTTCTGATCAATACTCTGCTGGGTATGGGGACATTGGGTGAATACAGGGGCAGGCTTGACCATGATTATCCCACAGTTGAATCGCCTGCCAACGCTTAGCATCTAGGCTCCTACATAGAAACATAGAAGATAGGAGCAGGAGTAGGCCATTTGGCCCCTCGAGCCTGTTCCGCCATTTAATGTGATCATGGCTGATCATCCAAATTCAGTACCCTGTCCCTGCTTTCTCCCCATACCCCTTGATCCCTTTAGCCTTAAGAAATATATCTAACTCCTTCTTGAATATATTTAATGAATTGGCCTCAACTGTGGTAGAGAATTCCACAGGTTCACCACTCTCTGGGTGAAGAAATTCCTCCTCATCTCAGTCCTAAATGGCTTACCCCTTATCCTTAGTCTGTGACCCCTGGTTCCGGACTCCCCCGCCACTGGGAACGCCCTTCCTGCATCTAGTCTGTCCAGTCCTGTTAGAATTTTATAAGTTTCAATGAGATCCCCTCTCATTCTTCTAAACTCTAGCGAATATAAGCCCAATCAGCCCAATCTCTCCTCATACGTCATTCCTGCCACCCCAGGTGTCAGCCTGGTGAATCTTCGCTGCACTCCCTACATGAAGTACATCCAAATGTGTGAGGTGTAGGAGAGCTTCCGACACCCGTGGATCCATATCCCAATGGGAATCACAAGGGAAGAAATTTAGGGGGGACAAGTCCTCAAATGATGATACTGTAGTTTTATCATTCCAAACCACCCCAAAGCATTTGTCTGCAAACTTGGCTCCACTTCTGCCTCTACAGGCCAAGTCTGAAAGATAAATACAGACCATATTACCAGCTTGTTTCCTATATCACAACAGTGACTACATTTCAAATGTACTTCATTGGCTGTAAAGCACTTTGAGATGTCCGGTGGTCGTGAAAGGCGCTATAGAAATGTGAGTCTTTCTTTCTTTCTAAAGGTGTTTTTAAAAGCTGCTGATTGGATCTCTGTGCTTCTAATAGTATCAAGAGAGTGAATCTCCAATACAAATCGTATTCTTCTAGCGATGAATCACACCTTACACACCTCCCATTTGATCTTGTTAAAAGGATCACACAACACTTATTGTCCCCCACACAACAACTTGCATTTTGATAGCAAAATACTGCAGATGTTGGAAATCCGAAATAACAACAGAAAATGCTGGAAAAACTCAGCAGGCCAGGCAACATCCGTGGAGAGAAATTTGAGTTGACGTTTCGGGTCGAACCCTTCTTCAAAACTGGAAAGAAAAGAAATTAGATCGAAGGCAGGGCTGCGATTGGACAAAAGAAGTGAAAGAAACAAAAGAGCTAGACGAGATGGTAATAGGCTGAGATTAGGTGTAAAGTGTACTGGCAGGGCAAGGGATAGCTGCCAGGTGTGAGAGAGAAACAAAAGGAAAGGGGGGGGTGGAAAAGGAGTGGAAAAATTACAAGAAAAAATGTGTAATAGGGGCCGAGGTTATGATCTGAAATTGTTGAACTCGATATTGAGTCCGGAAGGCTGAAAAGTGCCTAATCGGAAGATGAGGTGCTGTTCCTCGAGTTTACGTTGAGCTTCCGTGGAACAATACAAGAGGCCAAGGACGGTGAGGTCAACTCAAATTTCTCTCCACGGATGTTGCCTGACCTGCTGAGTTTTTCCAGCATTTTCTGTTGTTATTTTGCATTTTGATAACATTCCTCACTCAATGAACAATGAGAGTGATTCGTAATCTGGCATTCCAAAGTAGGGAGAATCACTCGCAGGGAGTGCATTTCAGGGTCGCAGGATGTGCGCCTGCAATTTCACAACATGCACTCCCCACGAGAGCGTGGGATCCAGGAATCACTCGAATGTGTAGGAGCACTTTACACGGCGTAAAAAAGGTGGACACAGGGCAGCAAAGAAAAGGGAAAAGATAAGGGTTTTTAGGAAGCAGGGAGGGAGGTGGCAAGGCAGAGGGATTTAGAGAGAGAGTTTCAGTGGAAAAGCATAATGGCTGAAGAAGCAACCGCCAATGGTAGAACAGTGGCCTAAGCCATGGAGGGATTTGAAGGCGAGGGTGAAGATATTAAAGTCAATTCACTGTGGAACAGAGAGCCAGTAGAACACAGCTTGGGCAAGGTGATGAGATTGCGGGACTTTGTGCAGAAGAGGACACAGGTTTGCAGCCTTCTGAACTAGTTGAAGTTTGTGGAGGTGGAGAGGCCAGTGAGGAGGCCATTGGAGAAGTAGAGCATTGAGGTAATGAAAATATGGATTAGGGTCTTGGCGGCAGAGAGAGAGGTGTAGGCGAGAAGACAAACAATGCTCTGAAAATGAAATAAAGCAGTCTTTGTCATCGATTGAATCTTAGCTCAGCATCGAACACAACTTGCACCTTGACTTAAGCCTCAGAGCCAGAGAGGTCGATGGGGATCAGGCCACTAGCACAGAGGTCTGACTGGAGTGAGGAAGATTAATTCTGGTTTAGTTGAGCAAAAGAAAATTTCAACGCATCCAGATCATCATGTCAGACAGGCAGTTGAAGAGTTTAGTAACTGCTAAAGAGTCAATGAGAACAGAGCTGTTGAAAAATATAATGGCCCAGAAATTCGGGTCTCCACGGGTGAGTATGGACGGGGTACTCACGCGAAGGCCCAACAAAAGTGCTGGTTTCGTGCATGCACTGCGCATGCGCGGGAAACCGACACTTCCGTTCCCCTGAAAGGAGGGGCTGAGAGGTGGAACGCAATCGCCGGAGAGGCAGCGCGTGCGCATCGAACTTACGTTTTTTTTTCAAGGTTTTTCCGGGAGGGTAAGTCTCCAGCAGTTACACTTTTAAAAAGCAGTCGCAAGGCCTGCTTTTAACAAGGCAAGAGGTGAATTAATTAAAATTAAAACATTTTTTCCACAGGTTTATTATTTTTAAATACTTTAAAGAAAGGTAAGTTTATTTTTAGCCCCGTTAGAAAATGTAATTCATTTTTTTCAAAAATTAAAATTATTGTTTAAAATAGTTATTTCATGTAATTTATAGTTATTTTAAAAATGTGATTTTTTAAAAATTTATTTGAAGATTTAGTGATGTTTTGGGGCTTATAGTATTTATAGGTTTGACAGCTCTTCCTGTCAAACTTATGAATGAAGCATTCCCTGCTACCATTGGCTCTCCATGGCCCACGTGATCCCAGGGGACGCATCGAACTGACTGCGCCCCTAGGATACGCAAGCACTGCATGCCGGCAGTTGGAGGAGGCCCAGGATCGGAATCCCACGCGGGCCCACAGCACAACGGCCGGCGCACTAGGTAAGTGCAGGTCGGGGGCTTGCACCCGCGGGAAGCCTCCGACCCGAATTTCTGGGCCAACATGCGCGTGAAGGAAGGTAATAATGAATTATGGATCACAATATATGAAGTAAATTGCTTCATGGTTACTGAGACAGAATTATGCCAGTTGGGAAACAAATCAGTCCTTCGTGATCCTCCTTCACTCAACTGGCCCTTTGAGAAAATGCAGGCATTGCTTCACCAAAAGTACAACCATAGTGTGTCTTATTTTATCATTTACTAGCTGAAGTGCCCAGCAGTGCCGAGGCTTTTTCGAGGGCATGTTGTTGTTGGAAGAGAGAGAGAGAGAGCGCGACTGGGGGGGAAGAGAGAGAGCGACTGGGGGGTAGAGAGAGAGTGACTGGGGGGTAGAGAGAGAGGGCGGGGGGGGAAGGGAGGGCGGGGGGGGAGGGCGGGGGGGGAAGGGCGGGGGGGAGGGCGGGCGGGGGGGAAGGGAGGGGGGAAGGGAGGGCGGGGGGGAAGGGCGGGGGGGGAGGAAGGGGGGAAGGGGAAGGGAGGGGGAAGGGAGGGGAGGGGGGGAAGGGGGGGTGAAGGGAGGGGGGAAGGGGGGGGAGGGGAGGGGAAGGGGGAGAGTCCCCGAGCCCCCTGATCCCCGTCCCCCCAAACTCCCGAGCCCCCTGGTTGGCCCCCCCGAGACTCGCCCCCCCCCCCCCAGAGGCTCGCCCCCCCCCCCGAGGCTCGCCCCCCCCCACCCCAGAGGCTCGCCCCCCCCCCGAGGCTCGCCCCCCCCACCCCAGAGGCTCGCCCCCCCCCCCCCCACCAACCAAGCACCGAACTCCGGAGGCGCGATCTTCCGAGCACCGGCCTCCCGAGCTGGCTTCAAGATTGCGGCTGTGCGAGACGGCCGGCGGGCCCGGTTGCCAGGGTAACGCTTGACGCTCACCAAGCCCCGCCCCCCGGCCGAGCCAGAGAGAGAGACGCCGCGTCTCAGCTGCTCCTGCTGCGTGCGCACCCTTTAGTAAGGTAGCGGCGCTGGGCTGAGGCCCGCCCCTCCAGCCTTCAAGTGGGGCCGGGAGGTGCCTAGCTCGGGCGTGGGTGCGGAGGAGAGGCCGAGGCTTCGAGGCCTACCTGGAAAAACGGGGAAAGGTAGGAAAATTAATGAGATTAGATAAGTTAATGACTTTCTAAATCATTTTTTTTTAAAACAATATGTGTTTTAAAAGCAACGTTTTTTTTAAAGATGCAGAAAGCGGGAAAAAGAAAGGAAAAGTTTGGAATCAAGATGGCGGCGACTCACCTCGGTTCAGAACGATAAGGCCCGCCCACACATGCACCGATTGGCCCAGCGGCACACGCCAGCAACCCGGCGTATGATTGGTCGAGCTCGAGGTCACTCTGTCGCTAATGAGCGGATAATGAGATGCTAATGAGCGGAATGTTGAAGGTTTTTCGGATACCGCGGGCGCGATTTTAGCCCGGCCGAAATGTAAATACGCTTAAAGCCGTCTCGGAAGCGTAAGCTTTCTTTGGAGGTAACGCGCGCGTAGGTACGCCCTGTAACTTTCGAGCGCATAGCCCGCCAGACGCACACGCGATGACAGACAGACAGACAGAAGGACAGAAGGACAGAAGGACAGATGTACCGATTTATATATATAGATTTCAGTGGCATCCCATTTAATACATTTATCTAATCTTATTTCGTAACATATCATTAGAAATTTGGTGGAAAATAATTTAGCTAATCCTACTTAAAAGAAATGAATATTTTAAAAATGTACCTTGGCTTTCAATACTTAAGGGTTTTTTATTAAGTGACAGGTAAAACTTGCCTTCCCAGAGCAACTATTGTTCTCTGTTTCCACGGGACAATATAAAGGTTGAGACTAATCTGTTTTCTCTTTATTAAGGAAACTCCTTGAAGGCGAGGAGACAAGATTTGGATCAGTCACTGGTAGCTTCAGTCCTTCATCCTATGCATACAGACAACAACAATATATGATGCAAGCATCTTACGTGACAACTAAGACAAAGGCCACCCCTAAGTACAAGTTTGTCGAAGAGGTTGTAAGTGAGACAACAAAGGAAGTTGACATGGCGGAGCTTGAAGATGCTTATGTGAAACTGAAGCCTGGCCAAGTCTATGATGAAGAGTTTGAGGAAAAGAAAACAATGAGAGAAGAAGATGAGGTAGAAAAGAGTGAAGAGGGACCTGCAGCTTTAGGCAAAGATGTGGAATCACCCACTGATACAAAAGAAAAGGCTGGAGAAGATGTAACAGAATCACAAGAAGTTGAAGAAAAAGCAGCCACTGAGGCCAAAGAGAAGGAAGAAGGTGCTGAGGTCAAAGAGGAGGAAGAAGGTGCTGAGGTCAAAGAGGAGGAAGAAGGTGCTGAGGTCAAAGAGAAGGAAGAAGGTGCTGAGGTCAAAGAGAAGGAAGAAGGTGCTGAGGTCAAAGAGAAGGAAGAAGGTGCTGAGGTCAAAGAGAAGGAAGAAGGTGCTGAGGTCAAAGAGGGAGAAGGTGCTGAGGTCAAAGAGGGAGAAGGTGCTGAGGTCAAAGAGGAGGAAGAAGGTGCTGAGGTCAAAGAGGAGGAAGGTGCTGAGGTCAAAGAGAAGGAAGAAGGTGCTGAGGTCAAAGAGAAGGAAGGTGCTGAGGTCAAAGAGAAGGAAGAAGGTGCTGAGGTCAAAGAGAAGGAAGAAGGTGCTGAGGTCAAAGAGAAGGAAGAAGGTGCTGAGGTCAAAGAGAAGGAAGAAGGTGCTGAGGTCAAAGAGAAGGAAGAAGGTGCTGAGGTCAAAGAGGAGGAAGGTGCTGAGGCCAAAGAGGGAGAAGGCACTGAGGTCAAAGAGGGAGAAGGCACTGAGGTCAAAGAGGGAGAAGGCACTGAGGTCAAAGAGGGAGAAGGTGCTGAGGTCAAAGAGGAGGTCATGGAGGAAAAAGTCCTTGATGCAAAACAGGATGCAACGGAAGGAGACACTGATAAGACAAAAGAGGAGGCTGCGGGGAAAGAAGCTACTGAGGCAAAAGCTGAGCCTGAAAGTCCTAAAGAAGGTCAGACTGAGTCTGGAAATTCTACAGTCAAGGAACTTGTCAAAGGTCAAGGGAAAGAATCAGAACCTGAGGAGCCGACAGAAACAAGTCCTGATAAATCTGAATCTGCTGCTGAAGAAAAGGCAGAAGAAAGTAAAGATAAAAAGCCACTGGATAAACCAGAGGAGGTGTCACAGGACGTGAAAGAAACAGCGAAAGGTGAAACAAAAGCCGATCCTGATAATGCAGAAACAAAACCTAAGGAGCTTCCAGAGATCAAAGGAACATCGAAACTAAAGGAAAAGGAAAGTAAGAAAGATGAGAAAAAGGAAAGTAAAGACAGCGAAGAAAAGAAATGAGGCCATTACCAATGGTTTGATTATAAAATTGAATAAAATAAGTTGAAACTGAAGAAAAATTCAATCAGACTTCCTCCAAATGATGCTGAAAATCTGGTGTAAGGAAGATGACAAGAGACAAGAAAACACAATGCTATTTTACTGTGAAACAAGAAGGAAAATAAGAAGCAAAGAGGCCACTAACATAAGATAAGCCCGTGATCACCTTGTCAACTGACAAAGAATAAATGAATGAGAAAGCTCAATAGGCCAAATAATAAAACAAATTGCATGTCAACGGAATAAGGCTTAGCGCAAAGCAAGTTACAGAAATAAATTGTTTGTGTACAACGTGAAATGTTGTTATCTTATGCCTTCAGTTAATGTAAGGTCTGGATACCTTCAACATTAAATACTGTCATAGGGTGTCGGAGTTGTAAGAAACTGTTTCAACTGCTGGGAGGAAGGAGTGATTGGGCGGCCGGCGCCATGTGCTCCACCGGTCGGGCGAGCGCTAGTTAAAATGTACCGTGACGTATTTAAATATATGGTAGCACAGAAACTGTAATCAGACTACTGAATAGATCGTACAGTAATAGTGTTACAGATGCAAAGTCAATAATCTAACAGAAGCAAATTTCTTGTTCACAATTAAATGCACTGTTTAAAGAAAATCTGTTCCATTGTAATTTATTTTAGATTCTTGCATCTTCTTTACTCAAAAGACCTCGAAATACATAGCATTGTGCCACACAATAAACTACTCCCACTGTTCTGCCCTCCTCTCCTGAAAGCACTGACTAATGCCAGGGTGCGATTCTAATGACCTCAGGGACCCTGTAACTTCACACCCAAATGACCATTCTTCGGGTGTAAGTTGGTGGGCTGTTCAACCACAAGAGTCGTCACCGCCCAACCCATAATTATTCTCACCCGACATCCACAGCCCACCACTTCCCAGCGAGAGCCGATGGATAGTGAGCAGGGCCATCAACACTGGCTGATTCTTCCCATCCTTAATCCAGAGACACCGAGGATAACCGGGACAGCATGTCAGGAATTCTGACACCAGGTCAGCACGCTCGATTTGCAGCCTGCACAATTTTCTATCCATTAAAATCATGCAGGTCTTCGTACCTGAATTCCTCATAAAATCCACCCCTATAACCTCCCCCACACCCAACCCCCATATACAATCATGCCTCATTCTGTTCTGCAATAGATTTATGGGATTGAACAGACATGATCTGGTGAAACAAATGATTTGGATTTGGTTCTTGATACTGTATTTGTGAGCTGTTCCACTTCTCCCTCAGCTCCCTGGCTCTCTTCAACCTGAATACATAGTTCTCTATTTCAGGTTGTAATGAACGCAAACTATTAATATAATCTCCAATATAACAACAGAAAACGCTGGAAAAACTCAGCAGGCCAGGCAACATCCGTGGAGAGCGAAATAGAGTCAACGTTTCAGGTCGAAACCCTTCGTCAGAACTGAGAAAAAAAGGCAGGAAATGAAACAGATTAAAAGGTCAGTTTGGGGGCTGGGAAATGGGGGAGGGGATGAAAGAACAAAAGGGAAGTGAAGAGACATTAAGAGATATTCAAGACGAGACGAGATGGTAATAGGAAAGGTAAAGAGACAAGAGATGGCTCTAGATGAAGTGTGAAATGCGCTGGCAGAGTGAGAGACAGTTGCCATGTGGGAGAGGAAGAAAGGAAAAGGCACAAACCAAAGGTGTGGATAAAAATATATAAAAATATAATAGGGGCCGAGGTTATCATCTGAAATTGTTGAACTCGATATTGAGTCCGGAAGGCTGTAAAGTGCTGAGCTTCTGTGGAACAATGGAAGAGGCCGCGGACGGTGAGGTCTGAGTGGGAATGGGGCGGTGAATTGAAATGACGGGCGACCGGAAGCTCAGGGTCACCCTTACGGACTGAACGGAGGTGTTCCGCAAAGCGGTCACCCAATCTGCGTTTGGTCTCCCCAATGTAGAGGAGACCGCATCATGAGCAGCGAATACAGCGAATACAATATAATCTCCAGTTGTCCAATGAAATCTAAAGCTTTGTTGGGCAGGTTTTGCCCCAAGAAATTGCCAATAAATTCCAAACTAGCAATTGCGGTGTTATTTATATATATCCTGTTCCGCACATACGAAAACCTCCAGTTTCTCTCCCCCATAGATGGGCCAGTATTACTGTCCTCGGATCTGCTCCCACTCCATCGCCGTAACATTGCCAGAGGTGCGGCAGAAAGCCCATGCACACATAAACGCCATTCCGCCACACACGGTGAAGTCACGGTGGCGAAGGGAGAGCAGTTCCATGAAAATTCCGGGCCACGCAATGAGTCATGTTTCCTGATGGATCAGGGAGCCACCTGGTGTTTTGTGGCCTCCTGTGCATCCCCAATTTTAATGGCTCCACCATTGGTGGCCATGCCTTCAGCTACCAAGGCCTTAAGCTCTGGAATTCCCTCCCTAAACCTCTCTGCAATTCTACCTCTCTCTCCTCCTTTAAGATGCTCCTTAAAACCTACCTCTTTGACTTGTCCTAATATCTCTTTATGTGGCTCGGTTCCGATTTGTCATTCTTGGATCCAAAGAGGATACCCTCACACTTCCCCACATTGAACTCCATCTGCCACAGTTGTGCCGATTCACTTAATCTGTCTACGTCCCTTTGTAACTTCCTGCTTCCACCTACACAACTTGCTGTGCCCTCCTAGCTTGGTGTCATCTTCAAACTTGGATATGCAACTCTCTAATCCTTCATCCAAGTCATTGATATATGTGGTGAAAAGCTGAGGCCCCGGTCCAGATCCCTGGGGAGCACGTCCCCTCAATCAGGGTACATTCCCTTTAACCTTACTCTCCGTCTCCTACCTCTCAACAAATTATCAACCCAAGTCGCAAGGTTACCTCCCATTCCATGCTCTTTTATTTCTGCTAATAACCTTACCAAATGCCTTTGAAAGTCCATATAGTCAACATCCATAGACACTTTTTTTAAGCAGCGAGTGGCGAGGACCTGGAACTCGCTGCCGATGGAAGTGGTGGAAGCGGAGACACTCAATGTTTTCAAAGGGAGACTGGATGGGCACTTGAGGGAAATAAACTTGCAGGGCTTCGGGGAGAGCGGGGGAATGGGACTGACTGGATTGCCCTACAGAGAGCCGGCACAGACTCGATGGACCAAATGGCCTCCTTCTGTGCCGTTGTGACTCTGAGGGCTAAAAATTGAGTAGTGCCCCATTTGGGGCGCTAACTTCACCGGGGCACTACTTTTAGCACCCCGGAAAAATTAGCGCCCCCGCGCCAGAAATTGAGTGGTTGCGCCCCAAGAGGGAAGCGGGGCGCTACTGGAAGAGCCCCGCATCCCTCTTGGGGCGCTGCGAGTCAATGTCACGTGCTACGTGCCGCAGCGCCATGCACTGCAGCTCATCACGCCACAGTATTGCAGGCCTTCATCCCCTTCTTAAAGGGGAGGGGCCTTGCGCAGCGCGACCCAGGGCCCAGCTGGGCCCCTGGGGATTGAAAGTGCCGGCAAAAGAGCCCGGCACTCAAGAGAAGTGCCGGGCTCATGGAGCACAGCTGGCACTCCACGGGGGGTCGGGTAAGGAGGCCGGCGACGGGCGCGCAGGCAGGTGCTGGCAGGCAGCCAACAACAAAAATGGCCGCCCCCCCCCCCCCACCTCGCCTTTAAATAGTGCCTCCCCGGCCGCAGCTAGGCCCCGCTGACCCCGTCGGACATAGCGTCCGGCGGCAAGTCAGGGGGCGCTCTTGAAGATCGCGGCCGGGGCGCGAGCAGGCTGTGCACGGCGATGACGTCATCGCCGGCGGCACAGCGCCGTGGAGCGCTACCGGTTAGCGCCACCGCTAACCTCCTGCTGAATTTCATGGGAGGCGTGGGCAGCGCCGCGCCCAGGCGCTAGTTGCTTTGTGCCCCGTTAGCGCCCTCTAACGGGAGGCGCAAAGCAACCAAATTTTTCCCCCTATGACTCTATGATTTCCCTATCTACCATTATAGTGACCGCCTCAAAAAATTCAACTAGATTAGCCAGACATAACCAACCATACTGACTCTCTTTGCAAGTGCTCAGCCATCCTGTCGCTGGTGACAGATTCCCGCAGCTTCCCTACAACTGATATTAAACTACAGGTCTGTAGTGTTGTGGTTTCTCCCTCCTTTCGTATATAATGGAGAGGCATTTACAATTTTCCAATCCAAAGGCACAATTCCAGGATGTAGCGGACTTTTGAAAATGATGACCAAGGCATCGGCAATTTCCTCACCTATTTCTTTTAATAACCTGGGGTGGAAACCTTCAGGTTCTGGAAATTAAGAACACAAGAAATAGGAGCAGGAGTCAGCCATACGGCCCCTCGAGTCTGCTCTGCCATTCAATAAGATCATGATTGATCATCGACCTCATCTCCACTTTCCCGCCCGATCGCCATATCCCTTGATTCCCCGAGAGTCCAAAAATCTATCGGATCTCAGCCTTGAATATACTCAAAGACTCAGCATCCACAGTCCTCTGGGGCAGAGAAGATTTGTCTATCTAAAACCCCATTATTTTCTCAATTAACATTTTTTTACTTATATTAATCCATTAAGTTCCTCCCCTTGACTTACTTGTACCGCTGGTATTTTGTCCTCTACTGAGAAAATGGATACAAAGTCTGCCATTCCCCTATTGTCCGTTATAGCCCCATCTGCATCTGGCCATAATGGGTCGACAAGCCCCCTTACCACTCTCTTTCTTTTAATATATTTATTAAAATGTTAACTCTTCTCTTGCGAGTTTTATTTTCATATTATCACTTTGCTTTCTCCCAGTACTTTCCTTGTTGCTTTTTATGGTTCTCCCAGTCCACCGGATTCCACTTTTGTATCTCCCTAATCCTACAAAACAAATGGGTGCTGTCCTGTTCTGCTACAAATGTTCTCATTCCATTATTTGCCATAAAAATCCTTTTAGAAGAATCAGACTCCGCGTTACTTTCCTGCTCTGCTTGGTTTTACCAGATTACAGTTTGGTCCATCTTGAATGTAATTGCGCTTTCCGAGTCTCTGGAAGTTTGGCTTCCTCCTACTCTACAAAGATTTAGTTCATTTTTTGACACCTCTTTCGAGTCACACAGCAAACTTAGCTACAAGCAGATTGAAATATCAAACTGCAGCACCATCTACTGGGCCAAGCCTCCCTAAAATCAAACCTTAGAATCACTGGGGCACGATCGCGTCTGTTGGCTATTTATAGTGATGTGTAAATGAATGCATGAACATGTTCAACCGTATCCCATTTCTGCAAGTTCCTGACGTAGGACACCAAATAATGCTTCAAGCTCGTCCCATGGGCATGCAGAGGTAAAGGGTATCTCTGGTTTGATGTCAGGATCCAATCTAATTTGATAAAATGCTGGACAACTTCCAGTTTCTCGAAAGACTCCACAGTAGAAAGCTCTCTTATTTCTTTTATATAGCTGTCTCCCTAGCTAAATCTTTTTTTGATGGTTGACGATGCCTTCTGACGCCACGGAATTAGTCACGAGCATAAAGCCAGAGAAGAGTCCCTGATTGAACAACTACAAACACTAGCGGAATAGAATCTCCATTGCTCGCAGTTTCTGAAATAAATTTTGCAGTTAGCAAATTTTAACTTCACCCCCATCACAGATGTGCCTACTCTGTGCAATTTTACTTGTACAATTTTTTTGTAAATGCTCTGAGGTAAATTGTTATAAATCAAATTTATAGCAATCATGTCCTCTTTGAATTGTATTTTCCAATTTCTACGATTGACATTATCGCTGCTGGTCCCAGTATTAAAAAGTGTCGACTGATTGCATTCCTTTCACACTTTATGGGCTATATTTTCTGGCTGACATCCTGCTGGTGCCATGTACATTCCAGGGCTGGGACTTCAGGTGGGCCTTCCTTCCCCTAGATCCCTGCTCGATTAGCAGAGCCTGCGATCATAGGCCAAGCTGAGCCTTCCTCACAGATGTCAAAGAGCTTCATTTTAATATGATGCTGGATGCTCAAGGCCCCTGGTGTGATCTCCCATCTGTCTGGGACAGGATCACATTGCTCGCCCATCTGGACTGGGTGAAAGGAAAGCCATATGTGCAAAAAGGGTTCTGAAAGGGGCAGAGGCTTTTTTGCCTGCTTTTTAAAAAAAAAAATCACTTCTTCCTGTGGCTTTTTGGTGCTACGAACCTTTAAATCTTTTTCTGATTTTTTTTTGTCATCAGGACGTGTTGGAAATCTTTATGTGGAAACAAAAACAGCTGACTATATAGTCTGCAAATTCACCAGAAATCTGACTGTAATTGGAAGAGTACAGGAGAACAGTGGAATAGAAGAGGGGACATGAACAGCGCTCAGACAATACAAACGTTCACTGGAGTTCAGCGAATGACAAGGCATCTAACTGCAAGTCCACTGCTGTTTGGCAAAATAAGATAAAATTAAAATTAAGATAAAATTGCTTTTAAAGTATCCCAAACACAGTATTCCATGGCTGAAGACTTGCCAGGGAGACCACTTGACACCAGAACCAGACTCTGAGTCACAAGGCTGTGGGTTCAAGTCCCACTCCAGACACTTGAGCACAAAAATCTAGGCTGACACTCCAGTGCAGTGCTGAGGGAGTGCCGCACTGTCGGAGGTGCCGTCTTTTGGATGAGACATTAAACCGCTCAGGTGGACATAAAAGATCCCATGGCACTATTTCAAAGAAGAGCAGGGGATTTATTCCTCAATCAACATCACTAAAACAGATTATCCAGTCATTATCACATCGCTGTTTTTGGGAGCTTGCTGTGCGCAAATTGGCTGCTGCGTTTCCTACATTACAACAGTGACTACATTCAGAAATACTTCATTGGCTGTAAAGCGCTTTGGGTCGTCCGGTGGTCATGAAAGGCGCGATAGAAATGCAAGTCTTTCGTTCAGGCTCCAGGTCAGCACAGAGTCAGTAGTCGAGCTCTACCATCTGCAGCCCTTAAGGACATCAGCAGCCAAGCTGACCATAAGGCTGGCACTGGCAATGGCAGTCAAGGTCACCACCAAGCTCGCTACTTGTGCTTCTGCCAGCCGCTTGGTTTGCCACTGAACCTTAAGATATCCTCCCCACTACCCCGCCTCCCCCCACCCCCCCGTCCCATGTCATTACAGCCACCTGCAGAAGATACAGCTGGGCCGACCGTTCGTAATTCAGGTGAGCACACCAGTCCTGCACACCTTATCCCTGGCATGATAAAGGCACTCTCAGATGCCTCGATCAGTATTCAGTACCTTTCCCGGATCGCTGCACATGTACACAACAATCGCAACAACAACAACTTGTATTTATACAGCGCCTTTAACGTAGTAAAGCGTCCCAAGGCGCTGCACAGGAGCGATTAACAAACCAAATTTGACACACGAATGATGTGGGCTGCGGTTGCCCTGTGAGCACCAGAGACCTGTCAATAAGAGCGAGAGGCAAAAAGTGCCCTTCAATCTGGCTCCTTTCAGTTCCCAATCCAAACCAAGCCAAGCTGAGATTGCACTATCTCCACTCCGTCACCGTCCCAACCTGCCTCGGGCTCGGCGTCCGATGCCCCTTCACTACTCATCTCGGCACATTTTTGATGGTAATTTCAGACTATTGGGAGCGTATTGCCCCCCCCCCACCCCAGTATCAACAGGAGTTGCTCTTTCCTACTCCCGCCCCCCCAAGTCTGAGCCTGGCTGCTAATGACGTCAGAGATGGAACTGCGACTATGTCTAATCGCAGCACCTTCTTTGAGGTCATTAACAGCTGGGCACCAACTGGGGGAGGGGGAGAGAAGAATCGATTGTGAGGAGAGGGGCACTGGAACTTCTCGACGGAGGAGTGAGGAGTGAGATTCTCAAACTCACTGAATTTTTTTAATTTGATACGGTTTTTCTCTTTTTTCATTGGAGGGATTACATTGTGACACTTGGACAGAATAGTGAGAGCATCTCCAGAGATGTATTTATACTGGGGCTACTGGTAGTTCCAGTTCAGGTTTCAATCAGCCAGTTCTGACGAAGGGTCTTCGACCTGAAACGTTAACTCTGTTTCTCTCTCCACGGATGCTGCCCTGGCCTGCTGTGTTTTTCCAGCGTTTTCTGTTGTTATTTCAATCAGCCAGTATTTGACTGAAACCTCTGCTGCCCAGGAGAGAGCTTTGCGCCAAGACCTTTGTGCCAATGGTTAATATTTAAATGTTAAGTGAGTGAAGACGACATCATCCACATTTGAAAGTAACTGCAGGTAGATTTTGTTTCAATGTCTCGGAGGCCTAAGCGACCCCCAGGCGTGTTTCCCACTTGATTTGACACCGCGCTGGATTTACACTGTGTCAAACTAAAACTACGTCCACCATGGAACCTCATTTTTCTTCGCTTGGAAGTCAAGTCGGGCTTTGACTGCATTTACACAAAAACTACACTTTGATAGTGTTGTGTCCGTGTGTTAATAGAGACACTGAAGACAGAAGTTGGTTTCACAGGTGTTTACTGAACAAAGTCTGGAGGGGAACTAACTGATACAACACAATATACAGGCTTATATAGCCCGAGTGGCCATTACCGGCATTACAGTACACAGGGGGCTCTTAAAGGCACATACACTACAGATAGTGAAGTGGAACTTATTTTGCGCCAACACTGAGGCCATAGTGTAAATACCGCCTGACAACTAGTTGTTCTTTTGAACTTAATTAATAACGAAATGAACTGCTGGAACTTGACAAACTAAATCCAAGGTCAGTTAATCAGGCAATAAGGTGGGGCTCAACTTGTACCTGATTAAACCGTTCCCACTTTGGGGGCAATTTTAACCCTACTCGCTCAGCAGAAACCCAACGGGCAGGGCAGTTAAAATCGCCCCTGGCTCTTACCTGTCCGAAAGCCGCCATGATCGCAACATCTAGCAATTGTAACCTGCTCTCCTGAGCAGGCAGCAAGGACAGGCGCCCGGAGCCAACAGGGTCCTTCTTTACGTATGCATGTTGCGGCCCGGTGACATCATTGAGACCTGACTGTAATTTTAACTCAGGCCTGAGCGGAGAATCCACCTGGAGTTAAAATCTGGGTGGTGACTGAAAGTTGCCACGTCACATTTCTCTGGCATTGAAAATAGAACTTTCAAAAGCCGCATTGATTATTATTCAATTAACTGAGAAGTGCTGACAATTTTTCATATTGATATTCCGAGCATTTGTGATTAGAACTATTTTATTCCTAAATCAACAGCTTGGTAAGTTGGTATAACAATGCACTACGCCATAAGATTGTTGAAAACAGTTTTACGTCCATATGTCCTAACTCAGTAAGCTTTCAATCTCGGTACACCTCTTGGAGGGGACAAAACTGGATGGAGTCATCAGCCCCACTGCAATAACATCTAGTGCTTCACATAGGAGTAGTACTGGTAAAGCACTGAGGGTCTTATCCTAATCTTCTGAGACAGGGAATGGAGAACCAAAGAAAATCAGTAAAAATGGACCCAAGAATCCTAAGCGGCAAAAAGAAATAACTAGTCTCTTAATCAGGCAATAAGGTAGGGCTCAACTTGTACCTGATTAAACCGTTCCCACTTTGGGGGCGATTTTAACCCTACTCGCTCAGCAGAAACCCAACGGGCGGGGCAGTTTAAATTAACTATACTTTTACAAAATATTTTAAATGTAATAAATGCATGTAATTAAATTAACTTCCTTCAAATCGAGCCTCAATTAACCTTTGAATTTGATTCTTCTCTTCAATCCATTCATCAGATAAAACATACACGAATGTCAATACTGAGTTTGACTGCGCACCTGGTTAAGTGGTTTCTGATTATTTGATCATTTAGTCTTAAAATGGTTTGAATTACATCAGGATTCTTCTCCCCCCTCCCCCAGTTGATGCCCAGCTGTTAATGACCTCAAAGAAGGTGCTGCGATTAGACATAACTGCAGTTTCATTTCTGAAGTCATTAACAGCTGGGCTCAGAATTTGGGGGGGGAGGTGCAGGGAAGAGCAACTCCTGTTGATACTGAGGTGCAAAACACTCCCAATGATCTGAAATAACCTTCCTCTCACTAACTTCCTTGGGTCAAGGCCTTGTCCAGTTAGGACTGGTTGCAATGTCTGCACTGGAACACTGCCCTGAGGAACTCCTGCAGTGATGTCCTGGGGCTGTGATGATTAACCTCCAACCACCACAGCCATCTTCCTTTGTGCTAGGTATGACTCCAGCCAGTGGTGAGTTTTCCCCCCCGATTCCCATTGACCTCAGTTTTACTAGGGCTCCTTGATGCCACACTCGGTCAAATGCTGCTTTGATGTCAAGAGCAGTGTGTACCATCTACAAGATGCACTGCAGCAACTCGCCAAGGCTTCTTCGGCAGCACCTCCCAAACCCACAACCTCTTCCACCTAGACGGACAAGGGCAGCAGGCGCATGGAAACACCACCACCTCCAAGTTCCCCTCCCAGTCACACACCATCCTGTCTTGGAAGTATATCTCTGATCCTTCATCGTCGCTGGGTCAAAATCCTGGAACTCCATCCCTAACAGCACTGTAGGAGCACCTTCACCACACGGACTGCAGCAGTTCAAGAAGGCGGCTCACCACCACCTTCTCAAGAGCAATTAGGGATGGGCAATAAATGCTGGTCTTGTGAGCAACGCCCACATCCCATGAACGACCAAAAAAAACCTAAATCGAGGCAATCAGTGGTTCAATACAAGTTGCAGATATATCATATCAAAGCAGAAAGAAGGATATACTTGCTCTTTTTTTATTCGTTCATGGGAGGTGGACGTCGCTGGCAAGACCAGCATTTATTGCCCATCCCTTATATAGTTCCTTATCGTGCCCTCATGATATTTCAAAGAACATCACGTCCAATGAATTCATTTTTGCAGTGAAGTCTTTGGGGGGAATTTTTCGGGGGGTCAGCAAGCACATTCAGTGGTGGGTCAGCTGGGGAAAAAAAAAATTTTGACAGCGGGTCGGGACCCCGCTGTCAACCTGCCACCACACAACTTTCCCAGGTGTCGGGTCTGTCAGGGCTGAACAGACCCGACACACAGCGGCAGGGGAGGCAATTCAGGTCATTATGACCTTGTTAACAGCCCACTAAACAGTATTTTGCACTCACCTTACCATTTTACGAGGTCACCCATGGGGTCCACGCTGCTCAGGAATCATGTCAGGTAAGGAGGTCGGGGGTTGTATGACCATGGGATCATCTCGTTACTTGACAGCTACAAATGTGCTATAAAAGCTCCCATCACATAGCTGTTCACTTTCCAAGCTCAGAAGCTGTTGTTACTGGATTTGGAAGACAGATTGAGCTTTATGCAGGTTGCAATTGTTTGGACCAAACTCTGTATCCAGTGCCACCTCACTGGAACAACCTCTCTCATCATTGACAGATCGCTTCTGTCATCTCAAGTTCACCTGCCATCTATTACATCAGCTTCGGTGCCCTTGAAACTATCCAACTTGGTCCTCAGAATCCCACCGTGATCAGGCCCAACCCCAGGCACACCAGCAGCACCAACAACAACACCAACCTTCTCTGCAATCAACTGATGCTGCCCAGGACACCAGGCATTGCCTCACCATGGCCAGATTTATTTCACTTGACGCTGTACACCCTGGCTGCCACACGATGCACAAGGTTGGCACCACCCCACGCCAACAACATAAAGCATCCCTACAATGCCCAAGCCATTCCTTTCACACTCATCACCATTGCGGGGGGTACCGTTATGTCTCACCATTCACTGCAACACACTAAGCCACTTCCAAAGGTGCACACAAATCTGTCCAAGAACGCAATGTGTTGAAAATAAAGATTTCAATGTTTGACACCACATTCACAGAAACTTCATATGAACATTGGCTAAAACACCCAAGTGCCTACCCTTGTGTATTGTTAGTTGGTATGATTGCACTAGGATGAAGGTGAGTGTGAGGGGTGGCTAGTGAGATAGGGAAGTGATAATATAGATAGAGAGGGATGGGTGGATGTCCAAGGTAAGTTGGTGTGAGTAAGGATGTGCAGGAGTAGGGTAGGGAAGGCAGAGTGATGGGGATGTGATGAGTGGCACAGCAGGATGAGGTTGAGTGTGGCTTTGCAGTAACATTTCGTGATCTACTGAGATCATTGAAAGGTTTGCGCCACTGCAGCCTGGTCCTCCTGACCACATCCCTGCTTGTGCCCTCCTCTGCAATGTGCAACCAGGCTGCGTTGGTCTCCTGGGGAGGTCTCTTCTGCCCATTGGAAGGGAAGAGGACCTCCCTGCGCGCTGTGACTCCATCCATAAGCATATGGAGGGAGGCATGTGAGAGCCTGGGTGCTGCCGTGCACAACACTGACAGCACAACTGTCAAAATCAATTTGCGCATGCTCTCTTTAAGGAAACTGGCTGATGACGTGTCATCGAATGACATCCTCAGACCCACTTCCTTCAATTGGCCGGCAAACACGCTGGGCGGGCTTAACAAGCCCCATCAGGGGAAAATCATTCTACAGAGCGGGCTGGAGCCAGCAGCGAGGTCGGGACCCGCCACCGACGTTGCCCGCCACGGACCCGCCGAGGTAAGCGAAATCACAGCCTTTGTTGTTACTGTAGTCAAACCTAGCTCTTACAAAGAGCTGGCACAGGCATGATGGGCCGAATGGCCTTCTTCTATGCTGTAAGATATTATGAACCTGGCAGTCCATTTGTGTGTAGCAAAGTCCCACAAACAACAAATGAGATGAATGACCAGTATTTAAGTGTCGATATCGGGAGGGCACAGGTTGTAGGTGATTGGCAAAAGAACCAGAGGCGACATGAGGGGAAACCTTTTTACACAGCGAGTGGTTAGGATTTGGAATCCGTTGCCTGATAGGGTGGTGGAGGCAGATTCAATAGTAGCCTTCAAAAAGGGATTTGGATAAATACCTGAAGGAGAAAAAGTTATAGGGATATGGGGAAAGAGCGGGGGAGCAGGACTAACTGGATTGCTCTTCGACAGAGCCGGCGCAGACACGATGGGCTGAATGGCCTCCTTCTGTGCCGTACTATTCCATGATTGTGTGATTCTATGGTGTTGCTTTAGGGAGGAATGTTGGTCAGGACAGTGGGAGAACTCCCTACACTTTGAATAGTGCCATAAGGTCTTTTACATCCAACCTGAAGCAATTGAACAGGCAGTTTAGCATCGCATGCAAAACATGGATACTACTTCAGACGCTAAACTGTTCACATACTTTATAATTTTCTTTGACTCTCTGGCTATTACCACATAGTACCAATATGTGTCAGCGGGTTTGGTGTTGTGTGGAATTATTGTGCATGAAAAAGCATTTACTGTATCTGATTCAATTCACAATTCACAATTCAAATCGCTTTATTGGCATGATAAGTTACATCTTATGTTGCCAAAGCATCAAAATACATTTATGGTTGAGCACATAAACGCAGTTCTATTCATACAGTGTATAAACAGGTATATCCCTGAGTGTATAAATATACATTCGCATTGTTTATATATATTCTTTTCTTAGTTTACTGGTTGTCCCTCTGTTCATGGCAAGCTGTAACATAGTGTGCCGCCAGTGTTACACAGCTTCTCTCCTCTCCCAGTAGGAATGGGAGTTTTTGGTTGTCATTCAGATTTCTGAATTCAGGGCATATTTGTGAGAATTTTTGGTAGAAATTCACTTTGGTCAGCTGTATGCAGAGTGCGGTCTCCAGAAACAGACATACTTATGTGTATTGCTGGACTCCTATTGTTGAGTTTGGTTCCAGCATGGCTTGTGGTCTAGTTGCACTAACCATTCATCTGTCTGTGAATAAGGGGCTTTTCTTTTATCCAACTGTGACCCATACTCCATCCCAACTTGGTAACAAAGGGATTGGCCTGAGACATGGCCTTCATGTCAATAGTTAAACATGAACTTTGAGACCCATCAACCTACATTGAGAGACTACAGATTCCTCCAGCACAATAATAAGCGATTTTCAAGTGTGAAACATGTTCAAGCCCTTGTAAGCAAAAATAGTACTGGCAACATGTAACTGAGCAATTTAAAACAATAAAAAGAACCAAACTCCAACAGGCAACTTATTCTATCGCAAACCACTATTGTGTTAAAATAAAGCGGAAAGAGCAGCAGCATCACAAATTTCCCTTAAGTAGGCAAAGAATCGGTTTTGCAAAATCACCACTAGCACTCCCTATATAAGGCAGAGCAAAAGGAGTGACTCTGCACTGTTACTGACAGTCCAACGGCAGCAAGATGAGTTATAGCCGGAAGCCTCTCAGCAGCTCTCCGCTCGGGAAGGTGCATTCAGTCTCCTCCAGGACCTTGACTCGGAACCCAGGCTTCCCAGGCGCAGATTTCAGCTCCCAGGACTGGTCGAGATCATCCGTCCAGCACAGTGCCCTGTCTGCGACTCGAGGGTACAACTCACCAGCTCACAGACCCTCAGAAAATGTGCAGCTCTATCAGTCCGGCGTCTTCAGTGAAGATCACAAAGTGGTCAGTGCCAATGAGAAAGAGTTGATGCAGGGGCTCAATGACCGCTTTGCCGGTTACATTGACAAGGTCAGGCAGCTGGAGCAACAGAACAAGGGTCTGGAGACAGAAATCACAGCACTGAGAGAGAGGCAAACTTCCCAATCTGGCCTTGCAAGTATCTATGAGCCAGAAATGTCAGAGTTACGTAACCTCATCCAAGAAATTGAAAATCAGAAGATGCAGATTCACCTGGACCGTGATCACCTGGAGGAGGATCTCCAGCGATTGAAGGGAAAATATGAGGCAGAAGCACAAATTCGACATGACACTGAAGCAAATATTCAAGCCTATAAAAAAGACAGTGACAATGCCAATTTGATTAAAGTAGAGCTAGAAAGGAAAGCACAATCACTCATGGATGAAATCGTGTTCCTGAAGAACAATCATGAGGAAGAGGTGGCTGATCTGTTCTCTCAGATCCAAGCCTCGCAGGTTAGTGTGGAAATGAAAGATTTCGTGAAGCCTGATCTGACGGAAGCCCTGAGAGAGATCCGAGCTCAGATGGAAGGATACACCAATGTTAACATGCAGCAAACTGAGGAATGGTTCACATCCAGAGTGGCCAAACTCAACGACGCCGCAGGAATCAACAGAGAAGCTCTCCAGAGTACAAGGCAAGAGATCAACGAGTACAATCGGCAACTGCAGTCCAAGAATATAGAGCTGGAGACAGTAAGAGGGAGGAAGGAGTCTTTGGAGAAGCAGCTGAATGATATGGAAGGCAGACACAATGGAGAATTAATCCAATACCAGGTGAGAAGCTTTTTTAAAAAAAAAATTCGAACACATCGATTTGTTGCATAATCTAACATCTAACTTTTTGTTATATAGAAAACTGTCCAACAATTAGAAAACGAGCTTAAAAATGCAAAACAGGAAATGACTCATCATCTGAGGGAATATCAAGATCTGCTGAATGTCAAAATGACTTTAGATGTGGAGATTGCTGCTTACAGGTAGGACTAATTAATCATCTGTGTACATGGCCAGCTGATGTTGTAAAATTTACAATAAAAAGGAAGTGAAGACAAAGCTACATGGATTGTCTTCAGCAATGTAACAGCCAAAGTGAATTTGAAAGTAAGCTACTTGTGAGAATGACTTATTGCTTGGTGCGTCTGCAATATATTTGAATTAGCAACAGAATCCATTTTAAGAAGGAAAGAGCTTCCATTTATACAGTAGATTTTATGTCCTCAGGACATCCTAAATGCTTCAAAAATAAGAAATTACTTTTGAAGTGTAGTCACTGTTGTTATATAGGTTAATATGTCAAGGTCCCACAAACGAGCAAGGAGATGAATGATCACTTCATATATTTTGGTTGAGGGAAGAATGTTGGCCCAGGACACTGGGGACGCTCCCTGCTCGTCTTCGTACAAGTGGTACGGGGGCCTTTTATGTCCACCTGAACAGACGGATGGGGCCTCAGTTTTAACTTGCCATCCGATAACGCAGCACTGAACTGTCAACCTAGCATGTGGGCTCAAGTCCTGGAGTGGCACTTAAACCCAAGCCCCGCTGACTCAGATGCAAGACTCCCATCGCCGAGCCACACTAACATCTCCAGATTTAAAAGCACAGGTTAAAAATATTCAGATGCGATTAGCATATTACAGAAATCTTAATAAATGAGGAAGTTAGTATCAAATGAACTTTCAAAAGGGAATTGAATATATACTGGAAAAGGAAAAAATTTGCAGAGTTAAGGGGAAAGAGCAAAGGAGCGGAACTAATTGGATCGCTCTTTTAAAAGAGCCAGCACAGGCACGATGGGCCGAATGGTCTCCCTCCGTGCTGTATTGTGCTACAGAACAATATGTTGAGAGAAAAATAATTGTCTTTCATGATATATTGACTAAGTTTGTTTAGGTGACTACACTCCTTTAAAAAAGGTAGGATTATTCCTAGCAATTCAATAACTCTTAATCATAAGAACATAACATAAGAAATAGGAGCAGGAGTCGGCCATTTGGCCCCTCAAGCCTGCTCCGCCATTCAATAAGACCATGGCTGATTTTCTACCTCTACTCCACTTTCCTGCACTATCCCCATATCCCTTGATTCCCTTAATATCCAAAAATCTATCATAGAAACATAGGGCAGGAGTAGGCCATTCGGCCCTTCGAGCCTGCTCCGCCATTCAACGAGATCATGGCTGATCATCCAAACCCTAGCACCCGGTCCCTACACCGACAGCCATCCCACCCAAGCCCTATCCCCGTAACCCCGTAACCCCACGTATTTAATCCCCCCTAACACTAAGGGCCAATTTTTATCATGGCCAATCAACCTAACCCGCACATCTTTGGACTGTGGGAGAAAACCAGAGCACCCGGAGGAAACCCACGCAAACACGGGGAGAATGTGCAAACTCCACACAGACAGTCACCCGAGGCCAGATTTGAACCCGGGTCCCTGGCGCTGTGAGGCAACAGTGCTAACCACAATCTCTGTCTTGAATATACTCAATGACTGAGCCTCCACAGCCCTCTGGGGTAGAGAATTCCAAAGATTCACCACCCTCTGAGTGAAGAAATTTCTCCTCATCTCAGTCCTAAATGGCCAATCCCTTATTCTGAGACTGTGACCCCTGGTTCTAGACTCCCCAGCCAGGGGAAACATCCTCCCTGCATCTACCTTGTCAAGCCCTGTAAGAATTTTGTATGTTTCAATGAGATCACCTCTCATTCTCCTAAACTCCAGAGAATATAGGCCTAGTCTACTCAATCTCTCCTCATAGCACAATCCCCCCCATCCTAGGAACCAGTCTGGTGAACCTTCGTTGCAGTCCCTCTATGGCAAGTGTATCCTTCCTTAGGTAAGAAGACCAAAACTGTACACAATACTCCAGGTGTGGTCTCACCAGGGCCCTATATAATTGCAATAAGACGTCTTTACTCTTATCCTCAAATCCTCTTGAAATAAAGGCCAACATACCATTTGCTTTCCTAATTGCTTGCTGTTAACTTTCAGTGATTCGTGTACAAGGACACCCAGGTCCCTCAGAACACCAACATTTCCCAATCTCTCACCATTTAAAAAATACTCTGCTTTTCTATTTTTTCTACTAAAGTGGATGACTTCACATTTCTCCTCATTATATTCCATTTGCCATGTTCTTGCCCACTCACTTAGCCTGTCTATATCCCCTTGAAGCCTCCTTGCATCCTCCTCACAACTTACATTCCCACCCATCTTTGTATCATCAGCAAACTTGGATATATTACATTTGGTCCCCTCCTCCAAATCATTTATTGCAGCAAAATCAGCTATAATTTTACATAAAGCAGCAAATGTGATAGAAACTGGTTACCAGGCCTGACTGAAAATAATGGGAATTGTTAAATGACTTGTGAGGAAAGTCTGAGACTGCAACAGTCCGAAACATTTGAGCACTGAATTTATTTTGCACTTCACATAACACAAACGTATTTCTGATCACCGAGATTCAATTAAGTATTCTATCAAAATACAGTTCCCGTAAGATTATTTCAAAATCATCAGAGAATGATTGATGTTAGTGACCTGAAATGAACTAAAAACAACAAATCTGATTTTCCGTGAAATCACAGAGAGTTGATTGAAGCACTTTTTCCTCAAAGGAGCAAGGAATTCTGAATGTTGCTGATGGGTTTCTGGTACCTCCAGCTGTTTACATAGGATTATATTGAATGTACGGCACAGAAACAGGCCATTTGGCCCAACCAGTCCATGCCGGCGTTTATGCTCCACTCGAGCCTCCTCCTGTCTTTCCTCATCTAACTCTATCAGCGTAACCCTCTATTCCCTTCTCCCTCATGTGCTTATCTAGCCCCCCTTAAATGCATCTATACTATTCGCCTCAACCACTCCCTGTGGTAGCGAGTTCCACATTCTCACCACTCTTTGGGTAAAGAAGTTTCTTCTGAATTCCCTATTTGATTTCTTGGTGACTATCTTATATTGATGGCCTCTAGTTATGCTCCTCCCCACAAGTGGAAACATTCTCTCTGTATCCCCTCTATCAAAACCTTTCATAATTTTAAAGACCTCTATTAGGTCACCCCTCAGCCTTCTCTTTTCAAGAGAAAAGAGACCCAGCCTGTTCATCCTTTCCTGATAGGTGTGCCTTCTCATTTCTGGTGTCAGCCTTGTAAATCTTTTTTTGCACCTTCTCCAGTGCCTCTGTATCCTTTTTATAATATGGTGACCAGAACTGTACACAGTACTCCAAGTGTGGTCTAACCAAGGTTCGATACAAGTTTAGCATAACTTCACTACTTTTCAATTCAATTCCTCTAGAAATAAACCCTAGTACCTGGTTTGCTTTTTTATGGCCTTGTTAGCCCGTGTCGCTACTTTCAGTGATTTGTGTATTTGTACTCCCAGATCCCTTTGCTCTTCTACCCCACTTAGTTTGTATTTTCCAAGTAATATGTGACCTCCCTATTTTTCTTACCAAAATGAACCTCACATTTATCTTCAAGTTTATTATTTTATGTTTGTGGTGTTTGTAGCTCAAATCTCTACTGCACACCAGTCTGTGATCAAATAAACTTTACGCGCCTCCCAATTTAATCATTCATGTAGCATTCATCATCAACAGAGGGAAAGATTAAAATAAATGATACTGCTTTGTAGATCCATAGAATGCACTGCAAGGTTAGATGGAGCTGCACTGGACTGGAGAGCTGATCAGAGGATCAGGGTGATGGTGTTACAGCCCATTCTCCATTCTCTCTGGGTAGTGCACTTCTGTTGAATCTGTGCTGTATCAATGGGAATAAATCAGGCATTTCGGGTCATTTGCTATTGTTTATCGCCTCATGTATTTCTCTAATATAATCAAAAAAATGTGACCCAAGTACAGTTTATTTCAAAAATAACTGCTACCTGACTTGAGTAGACTAGCCCACACTCTCTGCAGTTTAGAAGAATGAGAGGTGATCTCATTGAAATGTGTAACATAGAAGATAGGAGCAGGAGTTGGCCATTCGGCCCCTCGAGCCTGCTCCGCCATTCAATGCGATCATGGCTGATCATTCTGAGGGGGCGTGACAGGGTAGATGCTGAGAGGCTGATTCTCCCAGCTGTGAAGTCTAGAACCAGGGGTCACAGTCTCAAGATAAGAGGTCGGCCATTTAAGACTGAGATGAGGAGAAATTTCTTCACTCAGAGGGTTGTGAGTCTTTGGAATCCTCTACCCCAGAGGGCTGTGGATGCTCAGTCGATGAGTATATTCAAGGCTGAGATCGATAGATTTTTGGGCACTAGGGGACTCAAGGGCTATGGGGATAGGGTGAGAAAGTGGAGATAATGT
Organism: Somniosus microcephalus; assembly: GCF_052327205.1. NCBI lineage: Eukaryota > Metazoa > Chordata > Chondrichthyes > Squaliformes > Somniosidae > Somniosus > Somniosus microcephalus. Next base: position 26,905,299 of record NC_141015.1, read on the forward strand.
AGCAGTTCAGCCATGATCTTATTGAATGGCGGAGCAGGCTCAAGGGGCCATATGACCTACTCCTGCTCCTATTTCATATGTTGCTATGTTAATATAGCTCTTAATTCTACTTTATAACATTCCTTTAAAAAATTGTAGAATCTAAGCTTATATGCTGTTATCTGAAATATTCCAAGAGCTTGACAGATCTCACAGCATTTAATGAGACAATGGAATTTGTATTTAATGTTTAACCCAACCATGTTTTTGTTCTTTGTTTAAGGAAACTCCTTGAAGGTGAGGAGACCAGATTCGGCTTCACTCCTCCAGCTTATGCCTATGGCCAACCACAATCCTATCTCACAACTAAAGTGAAGACAACCCCTACAAAGGAACCCCTTCGGTATAAGTTTGCAGAAGAAATTATAAATGAAACAACAAAGGAGGTTAGTAGGGCGGAATATGAAGATACTTCTGTTGAAGCAGTGTCTGATGAAAAATTTGAAAAGAAAACAGAACATGGAGAAGGTGAAGAACCAGAAAAGGATAAGAGAACAGCACCTATTCCTGATGAAGGTGATGTGCAAAAAGCCACAGAAAAAAAAGAGATGTTTAATGAGGGAAATGTTGTTGAAGTAACAGAAGCCAAAAAGGAAATAAAAGATGAAGTAAAGGATGAAGAGGACTTTTCACCAGAAGTAATTGCTGAAGAAGGAGAAATCACTAAAAGAAAAGATGTTGAAAGGGAAGATACTGCAGAAGCAAGAGGAGAGGCCACAGATAGAGAGGCTGCTGAGACAGAGGGACAGGCCGGAGAGGGCAAAACCACGAGGGGTGAGGCCAAGTATCGAGAAATTACTGAGATAAAGGGAGAAACCATAGAGGCAAAGGGAGAGAAAGAGAAAGAGACAGAGGCAAAGGGAGAGACAGAGGCAAAGGGAGAGACAGAGGCAAAGGGAGAGACAAAGGGAGAGACAGAGAAAGAGACAGAGGGAAAGGGAGAGATAGAGAAAGAGACAGAGACAAAGGGAGAGACAGAGAAAGAGACAGAGGCAAAGGGAGAGATAGAGAAAGAGACAGAGACAAAGGGAGAGACAGAGAAAGAGACAGAGGGAAAGGGAGAGAAAGAGAAAGTGACAGAGGCAAAGGGAGAGAAAGAGAAAGTGACAGAGGCAAAGGGAGAAACAGAGAAAGTGACAGAGACAAAGGGAGAGACAGAGGCAAAGGGAGAGACAGAGAAAGAGACGGAGACAAAGGGAGAGACAGAGAAAGTGACAGAGACAAAGGGAGAGACAGAGAAAGAGACGGAGACAAAGGGAGAGACAGAGAAAGTGACAGAGACAAAGGGAGAGACAGAGAAAGAGACAGAGACAAAGGGAGAGACAGAGGAAAAGGGAGAGACAGAGAAAGTGACAGAGACAAAGGGAGAGACAGAGAAAGAGACAGAGAAAGAGACAGAGAAAGAGACAGAGGCAAAGGGAGAGACAGAGGCAAAGGGAGAGACAGAGAAAGAGACGGAGACAAAGGGAGAGACAGAGAAAGTGACAGAGGCAAAGGGAGAGACAGAGGCAAAGGGAGAGACAGAGGCAAAGGGAGAGACAGAGAAAGAGACAGCGACAAAGGGAGAGACAGAGGCAAAGGGAGAGACAGAGAAAGAGACAGAGACAAAGGGAGAGACAGAGGCAAAGGGAGAGACAGAGAAAGAGACAGAGACAAAGGGAGAGACAAAGGCAAAGGGAGAGACAGAGAAAGAGACAGAGGGAAAGGGAGAGAAAGAGAAAGTGACAGAGGCAAAGGGAGAAACAGAGAAAGTGACAGAGACAAAGGGAGAGACAGAGGCAAAGGGAGAGACAGAGAAAGAGACGGAGACAAAGGGAGAGACAGAGAAAGAGACAGAGACAAAGGGAGAGACAGAGGAAAAGGGAGAGACAGAGAAAGAGACGGAGACAAAGGGAGAGACAGAGAAAGTGACAGAGGCAAAGGGAGAAACAGAGAAAGAGACAGAGGGAAAGGGAGAGACAGAGGCAAAGGGAGAGACAGAGAAAGTGACAGAGACAAAGGGAGAGACAGAGGCAAAGGGAGAGACAGAGAAAGAGACAGAGGCAAAGGGAGAAACAGAGAAAGTGACAGAGACAAAGGGAGAGACAGAGGCAAAGGGAGAGACAGAGAAAGAGACAGAGACAAAGGGAGAGACAGAGAAAGAGACAGAGACAAAGGGAGAGACAGAGAAAGAGACAGAGACAAAGGGAGAGACAGAGACAAAGGGAGAGACAGAGGCAAAGGGAGAGACAGAGAAAGAGGGAGAGACAAAGGGAGAGACAGAGAAAGAGACAGAGACAAAGGGAGAGACAAAGGGAGAGACAGAGAAAGAGACAGAGGCAAAGGGAAAGACAGAGAAAGAGACAGAGGCAAAGGGAGAGATAGAGAAAGAGACAGAGGCAAAGGGAGAAACAAAGGGAGAGACAGAGAAAGGGACAGAGGCAAAGGGAGAGATAGAGAAAGAGACAGAGGCAAAGGGAGAGACAGAGAAAGAGACAGAGACAAAGGGAGAGACAGAGAAAGAGACAGAGAAAGAGACAGAGGCAAAGGGAGAGATAGAGACAAAGGGAGAGACAGAGAAAGTGACAGAGGCAAAGGGAGAGACAGAGGCAAAGGGAGAGACAGAGGCAAAGGGAGAGACAGAGAAAGTGACAGAGACAAAGGGAGAGACAGAGGCAAAGGGAGAGACAGAGAAAGTGACAGAGACAAAGGGAGAGACAGAGGCAAAGGGAGAGACAGAGAAAGTGACAGAGACAAAGGGAGAGACAGAGAAAGAGACAGAGGCAAAGGGAGAGACAGAGAAAGAGACAGAGGCAAAGGGAGAGACAGAGAAAGGGACAGAGGCAAAGGAAGAGACAGAGAAAGAGACAGAGACAAAGGGAGAGACAGAGAAAGAGACAGAGGGAAAGGGAGAGACAGAGAAAGAGACAGAGACAAAGGAAGGGGCTGTGAGGGGAGACGTCACAGAGATGAAGGGAGAGGATGAGGAGGAAGATGATGCTGAGATAAAGGGAGTGGGTGAAGCTGCTAAAGAAGGTGCTACTCAGGGAGACTTTAATGAGCCAGGAGATTCTACAGTCAAGGAAAGTGTCAAAGGTGAAGAGGGCAAAGCAGGTCAATACAAGCAACCCGAGGAGCCAACAAAAACATCTAAAGGTCAAAATGAACCTGAAACAATGGCTGAAGAAATGACAGAAGATAGTGAAGGTGAAAAGAAAATGGATAAACCAGAGGGAGAAGCTCCAGAAGCGAAAGAAACGACTAAAGATTAAAGAAAACCTGATCCCGATGAAAAAGAAACAAATGACAACGGAACATCAAAACCAGAACAAAGGGATGTGACAAAAGATGCGAAATAGAAACATGAAAGCACAGAGAGCAACGTAAACAAAAGGAAAACAAAGTGAAGCAACTCCATAAAAAGCTGTGAAAAGGGAACAAATCAAGAAGGATCTTTCAATTATTTCAAAGTTTTAATCTAAGTCTTTGCCAGTTCTGGGCATTAACAGATCATCTTTTCACCCCAGCCCTGGGATACGCAAACTGATGCAAGACTGGAGAAAGTTTTAAATAAACAATGGATGATAAAGATTGTTATTCAAAATAATAAGAGCAAATTTAGTTTCCTCAAACACTTAAGAAGATAAGAATGTTTAATGGATCCAAATGTAAGACATGCATGTGAGAAAGTGACGGCTCTGGGCCTTTCACGAAGACAGAGGAGGGAAGTAAGATGTTTGTCCAACTAGAACATGGGAATTTCTCCATGAGAAAAATGTTGGATATTTGAAAACTGTGTGAATAATTACAAAGTTAAAAATTGCTTTGGGGGTGATTAAAACTGTAAGTAATTTCTAAGCAACAGCATTCAATAGGAAATAAAGCTTCAGTTTCAATGCATTGAAATACATGGTAATAATTGTAACTGGAACCAGACACTCTAGATCACTCGATCACAGTAATAACTGCTACAAATTTATTCAATAAACATCGACTATCACAAATACCTGCATGAACTGGGGTTTCGCAGGGTTGGACTTATGTGGGATTTGGGGGACCACTCAAACAGGCAATAGTCTCTGCTGGCTCTCTGCTGGCTTGTGACAGCTTTCGAAGGTGATGGGGGAAATGCCTGGAGTATGTTAATGCCTCCCCAATCTAGCTAAGCCTTAGGGTTATCACCAATTTACCTTGGCCTGTTCCTTCCAGCTTGTGCCTTACTGTACCAACCACCCTAATGTGCCTGTGTGTTCTCCTGCGAAGGCAACACAACAAATGGTACAAGGACTTCGCAGAATGTATGTGATTGTTCCTCTAAATGAAAATACGATCGCAAATAAATGCATCAAAGAAGTTGGCTTTGTTTCTTTGTGATTCATTTTGAAGTGTTTCTTCTGTTTCAATAAGAAAGAATTGATGCGAAAATAAATCAAATTAGAACATAGATGTCAGCTGTGGCTCAGTGGGTCACACTCTGAGTCAGAAGGTCGTGGGTTCAAGTCCCACTCCAGGGACTTGAGCACAAAAATCTAGGCTGAGGGAGTGCTGCACTGTCAGAGGTGCCCATCTTTTGGATGAGATGTTAAACCGAAGCCCCTTCTGCTCTCTCGGGTGGACGTAAAAGATCCCATGGCACTATTTCAAAGAAGAGCAGGGGAGTTATCCCCGGTGTCCTGGGCCAATATTTATCCCTCAATCAACATCACTAAAACAGATTATCTGGTCATTATCACATTGCTGTTTGTGGGAGCTTGCTGTGCGCAAATTGGCTGCCGCGTTTCCCACATTACAACAGTGGCTACACTTCAAAAAAAAAGTACTTCATTTGTAAAGCGCTTTGGGACGTCCGGTGGCCGTGAAAGGCGTTATATATATCCAAGTTTTTCTATAGAAATTTCTGTGTTACTAGCAGATAAATATTTAACATGTCCGTGTGATACTCTTTTATTCACTATTTTAACAAAAGTGTTAACCTATTTAAAATGGGTTAGCCCCTCCACTAAAATATTGGATGGAGGAACGTCGTACAAACAGGTTAAGCATTCATCAGTTTAGAGCACCGTCAGAAATTCCTGGGCTTATATCTGAGCTGTAAGCTTAAACCTTATCCTAGGAACCCAGTCAGAAGACTCTGGGACTTTCATGTCCCCAAAGATATACACACACCTAGGGGCAGGATTTTCATTGGGCCGTGGAGGCGGGATTGGAGGCGTGTGGGGGGTTAAAAATCCCAAAATTGGGGGTCCTGACCCCATCCCGCCCCCAACCCGCCTCCATGCCAGTTTCAAAGGAGGTGGGTACCCGCCCCGCACTGGGACCCACCTCCCCGAGGCGGGAAGGGGATTAGTGCCAATTAACTGCCTGTTAACAGGTAGTTAACAGGCAGTTTTTAGCCTAATCCCTATTTTCATTGTTGAAGTGTGGGATTCCCGACGGCTCCAAACCACGCCAAGTTAGAGGAGGCGGGTGGTCGGGATGAAGGGCTTGGAGGGGTTGAGATGTCCGGTGTTCAGGTGAGTGATGGGTGCATGAGTGCAAAGATAAGTGTGTTTGGTGTGTGTAAAGTGTTTAAAGAAGTTTTACATACCTTTACTTACCTTTACAGCCTTCCTTCCTTCAGGTCTCGGGAGCCCCTCATCTCACCGGCACAGAAAGCAGAATGGCTGCAAGCTGTCAAAAATTGCAGCATTCAGCTTTCTATTCCAGGGAGAACTCTAAATCATGCTGAGAGGAAGGAATTAACTTAGAATACAGATTGTCAGTGTTTGACAGCTTCAAACAGCTGTGAAACGCTGATATTTCATCTGTCAAAAGGTCTTGACAGATGAAATATCAATCTGTGACGTCACCTATTGCCGGGTGGCCCATAATTGGCCTGCTGAGCCCGCTGGGTGGGCTCAACAAGGTCAATCAAGTCAAAATCGCGTGGATTGGCTAGAACTCGATGGAGGCGGGACTACAACCTCGAAAGTTGTAGTCCCGCCTCCTACCCACCTCCTCAATGAAAATCCAGCCCCCATTGTCTAAAAAAGTTAGAAACTGTTAATACAAAAACTAGTTTTTGCTACTATAATAAGAGTTATTTCTTACCCTCCCCCACACTGTGGTTCTCCTAAACCTGACTAGTTGTTTCTTTATTTCAGAGAGTGAGTAAATGCACATACATTGCTTTAATTTTTATTGGAATTTCCAAAGATCATGGGAGTCCTGAGGTAAACACAGCTATGGGAGAGGATTTTCTATGGTGGGTCATTTCTGTGGGGTTTTAAAATGGCCAAGATCTTCCAAATTTCATGGTGAAAATGAGCACAATCACATATTTCCTCAGAGGATCTCACTGACTATTTTGCTCAAGCACATACTGTGCCTGGAATAGCAAGAACTGAGTGACAGATGTGAAGTGGAAAATACAGAAAAAACATTAGCAGAGGGCAAGAAGGAAGAGAGGTAGAGACACACACACACACAGACAGAGAGAGACCGAGGCACACACAGACAGGGACAGAGAGACACACACACACAGGGACAGAGACACACACACAAAGAGACACACATACAGACAAGGACAGAGACACACATAGAGACACACACACACAGACAGAGAGAGACAGGGACAGAGACACACACAGTTAGTGACAGAGAGACACACAAAGAGAGACGCACACACAGAGAGAGACAGAGGCAGAAAGACACACAAGGGACACACACACACAGACAGGGACAGAGAGAGACACACAAAGAGACACACACATGGACAGGAACAGAGACACACATAGAGAGACACACAAGGAGAGACATACACAAAGAGACAGAGAGAGAAAGACAGTGTGAGGGTGCCGGTTAGTTCCCTCAGTAACCCCTAGATGACACCTTCACTTGTTTTTTTCCCTTTGCTAATTGTTACTAGTTTCTCCTGTGTTTATTACTTAACTGCCTTTTATCAGGTTTATTGGTTTCACCTGTTTTTGCTGGTATTTAAGTTCTGTGGCTTCTTCCCTCTGTGCTCAGTCTTGACAAGCCATTTGCCTAGTGGTAGCTTGTCTTGAGCTCCTATGTTTGTAACTGTTTACCTGTGTGATTCTAGTAAAGTACTTTTATTTAAGACTGCATACCTGCTTCTCACCTCGTCTGTCTGCAATTGGGTCCAGAACCAGCCTCGCCCTGACAGACAGAGAAAGAACTTAAAGAATAACAAGCAAACAGAAAAACAGGAAGAAATTAAAAATAGCAGCAAAGAGATACATAGTAAAGCATAGAGATTAAATAGTCATAAATATTGTGCAGTAAATGCCTGTCAGCAATTCCTTATATACAGTACATACAATTGAGCACAGAAGTACAAACAAAAATTTTTTTTTTTAAATACCATACTTTCTCATCGTGCCCTGCCTGAGGGGACATACACAGAGGAAAGTAAATCAAAAACACACAAAAATTGTCTGGTATGCAGGAAAAGTCTGAAAATGACATGGGAACGCTGGAATTATTGATACAACAATATATCTAACATATCAAATCAGAAACCATTGGTTTCTGGTTTGCCCCAATAAACACTCATTGTTTTATTTACAATAGTGTAATTAGCACTCAGAAAAGCCTCTGTACCACAGCACCATGTAACAATCCAGCACTTCCTGATTGAATGGTGCAACTGTCATCAGAAGTAAATACTGCAAGTGAATAAATCGGTAAAGCATACCTCTAAAAGGCTGGGGAAATCCCAGACACAGACACATAAGCTCACCATTACAGAAAAATATTAACTGAAAACTGAATCAAGACCTTTGCCTTGAATGCTACCCCACTGAAAAAATGTTCAACCTTTTTATACTAAGCTATTGCTGCATTTCAATAAACATATACAGCAGTGTCAACAACCCCCTGATGAATACTGAATTTCCTGAAATAACAGCAGAAAACGCTGGAAACACTCAGCAGGTCAGGCAGCATCTGTGGAGAGAGAAACAGAGTTAACGTTTCAGGTCGATGGCCCTTCGTCAGAACTGGAAAAAGTTGGAGATGGAACAGGTTTTTAAGCAAGTGTAGGGGCAGGGAGAGGGGGGAGGGGAGGAAAGAACAAAAGGGAAGGTCTGTGATAGGGTGGAAGGCAGGAGAGATTAAGAGACAAAAGGGATGATGGGGCAAGGCAAAAGGAGATGGTAATGGGACAAGTGAAGAAACAAAAGATGGCTCTAGATGAAGTGTAAATGGCGATGGCAGAATGATGGACAGCTGCCACGTGAGAGAGAGAGAGAGAAAGACAAGATGGGGCAGAGGTTAACTTTCCTGATATCGACATGAAGACAGGGTGAACAATGAACCCTTATACTGTTGGGGCAAAAACCGGAATAGAACAGCCTGCCCGCTTACCTTCCAGATCTCTCCAAATCGGTGGAAAGTACCACACAGACATAATGGGCCAGAAATTAGGATCGGGTGCTTGCCATACGTGCAAGCACCCGATCTGCACTCACCCGGCGCGCTGACATCTGAAGCCCGGGCCTGCTTGCATTTCCTGTCACTGGCCCGGTTCAGATGTCGGCGCGCTGTGCTTGCCTGATCCAGCGGCGTAGTTAGTGCGATGTGCCGGCTGGGATCAGGTGAGCACTCTGCAGCCAATCAGGGGAGGGGAAACTCATTCATGAGTTTGATAGTAAAGACTGTCAAACTCATGAAAAGTACGGGCGCCCAAAAGGCTAGTTTAACTTTAATTAAAATTTTAAAAAACATCCCAATAATTAAATAAACTATAAATAACTTTAAAAAACTATTTAAAACAATTTAAAAAATTTTGAAAAATTTTTTTTTTTTTTTTACGAATTCGGGTCTAAAAATAAACTTACCTTACTGTAAAGTCCTTAAAAACAATGAAGCTGTGGAAAAAATGTAATAATTTTAAATAATAGACCACTTACCTGCAAGAATCCACTCCTTACGCCTCCTTTCTTCATTTCCAAAAAGTTCAGTCCCTTGCACACGCGCAAACCTATCTAAACGAAGGAAGTTCAACGCGTGCGCGCAGAGTCCTGCGCGCACGCGTTGGACCTCTTAGCCCCTTAGTTCGATGGAGAGGAAATGCTGGTTTCCCGCGCATGCGCTGTGCATGCTGGAATCCGGCACTTCCAACGGGCCCATGCGTGAGTACACCGTCCATACTCACGCGTTGGGACCGGAATTACTGGCCCATTATATATAGTGCAGGCTAAAGTACCAACTTACATTTATTATTACAAGATGTATTTTTTTACGGAAGCAAGGATAAGTGAGCAGATTACATGGCAATATATTATTTAATTTTCACAAGTGTATTAACTGATTTTCTGAGTCCAGCATAACTAATGATTTTTGAGATTATTCATCCTTTTCCAACATCCTTATAACTGTGTTTTAGAACCATGTAATCATGGACACTTCAGATCCATGGCTTTCACTTTGCTGCAATATCTCACTTATACAGTACAAGCAAGTGAATTAAGTTAAAAAAGCAGCGGAGGTCTTTTTATTTCCAGGTTCAGCAACACCTTGTATTCATATAGCACCTTTAATGTAGTAAAACATCCCAAGGTGCTTCACAAACAAAGGATTTGACACAGTGCCAAATAAAGAGAAATTAGGGCAGGTGACTGAAAGCTTGGTCAAAGAGGTAGGTTTTAAGGAGTGTCTTAAAGGAGGAAAGAGAGGTAGCGAGGCAGAGAGGTTTAGGGAGGGAATTCCAGAGCTTAGGGCCTAGGCAGCTGTAGGCACGGCCACCAATGGTTGAGCGATTATAATCAGGGATGCTCAAGAGGGCAGAAATTGGAGGAGCGCAGATATCTCGAGGGGTTGTGGGGCTGGAGGAGATTACAGAGATAGGGAGGGGCAAGGCCATGGAGGGATCTGAAAACAAGGATGAGAATTTTCAAATCAATTTGTGTTGCTTAACCGGGAGCCAATGTAGGTCAGCAAGCACAGGGGTGATGGGTGAACGGGACTTAGTGCGAGTTAGGACACGGGCAGCCGAGTTTTCGATGACCTCAAGTTTACGTAGTGTAGAATGTGGGAGGCCAGCCAGGTGTGCATTGGAATAGTCAAGTCTAGAGGTAACAAAGGCATGGATGAGGGTTTCAGCAGCGGATGAGCTGAGGCAAGGGCGGAGATGGGCGATGTTACGGAGGTGGAAATAGGCGGTCTTAGTTATGCCGCGGATATGTGGTCGGAAGCTAATTTCCGGGTCCAATATGACACCAAGGTTGCGAACAGTGTGGTTCAGCCTCAGACAGATGTTAGGGAGAGGGATGGAGTCAGTGACTAGGGAACGGAGTTTGTGGCGGGGACCGAAAACAATGGCTTCGGTCTTCCCAATATTTAATTGGAGAAAAATTCTGCTCATCCAGAACTGGATGTCGGACAAGCAGTCTGACAATTTAGACACCATGGAGGGGTCGAGAGAAGTGATAGTGAGGTAGAGCTGGGTGTTATTACGTCCGTGAATGATTGAGACACGGACAGCAGGAGTGGAACAAAATAAGTCTTTACTGATGGAAGTCAATAGTGAAACTGAAACAACAGAGGCTCACTAGCGCCTTTTATACAGGGGTGGTCACTGCCGGTACTGCAGTCTGAGACCAGTTATTCTCTTAAAGGTACATACACAACAATTCCTCCCCTTTTAGATAAACAGTACATAACATTCATTTAACAACTAAATGATAACTAATTACAATCACAATTACTGTTGCTAGATACATTGGTTAAGTTTAAGCAATTATAAGTTCAGTCTTTGAGGAGGCTTCCTGATTCTGTCTGGATAACGCCTCTTTGTGGTATCAGGTTCTTCTGGCAATGTTGAGTCGGGATCAATGTCGTTGTTTGGTTCATCTGCTTCCAATATTACCGGTTCTGCGGTAGCTGCAATTGGAACGTCGATTTCATTACCAGGTGTATCAGATCGTGGTGTGGAGTTGACGTTTTCCAGTGACTCTAGAATCTGGTCAGCATGGCATCTTACAATGCTCTCCCCAACGTCCACGGTATACATGAGAGGTCCTTGTCATGTACAAATCGTTCCTGGCTGCCATTTCTCAGTGCGGTAGTCCCGGGCCAAAACTGGTTGACCTATCCCAAAACTCCTGGTCGGCCTTTCATTCATATTCTGAAACTGCCTGTTCTCCACATCTCTTCGGACGTTTGGCTTAACCAAATCCAAGCGGCATCGTAGTCTTCGATTGAAGAACATCATGGCTGGAGTTTGGTTGGTAACCGAATGTGTCGCATTCCGGTAGGCAAACAAGAAGTTGTCCACCTTGTGTTGTAGGGGTATATCTTCATTACACATTGCCTTGATAGCCTTCTTGAATGCTTGGACAAACCTCTCGGCCAATCCATTAGTGGCTGGATGATATGGGGCAGATGTGTAATGCTTAACACCATTGTTCTTTAAGAACCTCCGGAACTCTTCAGACACAAACTGTGGTCCATTGTCAGAGCAAATCTGTTCAGGCAGCCCATTCCTGGCGAATATGGTTCGTAAAACTGTGATAGTTTTTTCCGTGGTGGTTGAGGACATTTTTATTACCTCTGGCCACTTTGAATGTGCATCCACCGCAATTAAAAACATCGAGTCCATGAAGGGATCAGCAAAATCAATGTGCACCCTTTGCCATGGAGATGAGGGCCACTCCCATGGATGCAGAGGAGCTTGTGGTGGGGCGTTTTGGACCTTCTGGCATCCTACACAGCTCTTGGTCATCTCTTCGATTTCTCTATCGATTCCCGGCCACCACACAAACGCTCTGGCTAAGTTCTTCATTTTTACCCCACCCAGATGACCCTCATGAAGCTCATTGAGCACTCTATCCGTCAACTCAGGTGGAATTACTACTCTGGATCCACACATCAAGGTTCCTCTGCACATTGACAGCTGTTCTCTTCTCGGCGAGAATGCTGGCAGCAGTGGTTCGCCATGTGCTGGCCATCCCTTCACCGTTAAATCATAGACCCGTGATAGTGTCGGGTCATTCCGTGTTTCCTTTTCTATGTTTGCATTCGTCACAGGGAGACATTCGACTATGGTCGAGTGGAATAACTCCATTGGATCCACTGCAAGGTCTTCTTCTTCCACCGTCGGCAACGGTAGGCATGACAATCCATCAGCATTTCCATGCTGTTTAGTTCCTTTGTACTCGATGTCATATTGGTGTGCCCCTAGGAAAAGGGACCATCTCTGCAGCCGTTGTGCTGTCATTATCGGTACGCCCTTCTGAGGGTTGAAAATGGAGACAAGAGGTTGATGATCGGTTAGTAGAGTAAATTTTTGACCGTGCAGGTAGTGATTGAACTTCTTCACCCCCCACACTAGGCTGACGCCTCTCTGTCAATCTGGGCATAGTTACGCTCGGCAGAAGTTAACGAGCGTGACGCAAAAGCTATCGGCCTCTCTAAACCATCAAGGAATTTATGTGACAGTACCGCCCCAATGCCGTAGGGAGACGCATCACACGCCAGTCTGATCGGCAGTGCTGGGTTGTAGTGAGCCAATACTTCCCTTGAAGTGATTAAGTCCTTACTCTTCTGAAAAGCACGCTTACAATCATCGCTCCATTTCCATGCTACCCCCGTTCATAGCAGGGCGTTCAGTGGGTGCAGAATTGTCGACAAATTCGGCAAAAACTTATGATAGTAATTCACCAATCCGAGGAATGACCTCAGTTGCGACACATTTTCAGGCGCTGGGGCCTTAACAACCGCTTCAATTTTGTCAGGGGACTTATGTAACCCCTCTTCATCAATCACGTGGCCACAATACGATATCTGTTTCGTAAAAAATTCGCACTTGGGGCGGTTGGCTCACAGCCCATGTTCCCGTAGTCTAGTGAGCACCTGTTCTAGGTTGTTAAGGTGTTCACTGTCATCTTCACCTGTCACAAGGATGTCGTCCAAGTAACACTGAGTCCCCGGAATCCCTTGCAGGACTTGTTCCATCGCTCTTTGCCATATCGCCGGAGCCGATGCTACTCCGAATACCAATCGATGATACTGGTAAAGACCTTTGTGAGTGTTTATCGTGAGATACTTCCTAGAGGACTCTTCAACCTCCATCTGCAAATATGCTTGTGCTAGGTCAATTTTTGTAAAACGCTTCCCTCCAGACAGTGAGGCGAAGATGTCTTCTATCCTTGGAAGAGGATATTGTACTGTGTGAAGGATTGGGTTCACCGTCACCTTGAAATCCCCACAGATGCGAATCTTCCTTGGCTCCCCGGACTTATTGCTTAACGTTTTCTTCATGACAGGAACGATGGGTGTCGCCCACTCGTTCCAGTCGACCTTAGACAACACACCCACCTTCTCCAGATTCTCCAGCTCTGCCTCGACGGCTGGGCGAATTGCATATGGTACCGGTCTTGCTTTGAAAAACTTGGGAACTGCATTCTCTTCTATTTTTATTGAGGCAGTTACGCCTTTAAGCGTGCCCAGTTCTTGTTGAAATACCTCTTTGGCGTTAGCTAAGATTGTTGACAATCGTCCAGGAGTGACGTCTTCATCTTTTTTACCGTCCACCGTCATTGCATGAATGGAGTGCCAATCTAAGTTTATCTTCCTGATCCATTCCCGTCCCAATAACGGTGGTCCATCATTTGGCAGTATGTAGAGATACAATTTCCATATTTTCTTGCCGTTGTATTCGACAGGCACCCTTATTTTTCCTCTGGGGTATACTTTTTGCCCCGTATACGTTGTCAAGACAATGGATGTCTCTCTCAAGGGTATGTGTGAAAATAGCCGCTCGTAGTCTCGTCGATTCATGATGGTTAGCGTTGATCCTGTATCCAATTCCATTTTAACTTGGGACCCTGCTATCGTGAGGGTGACCCAAATGGTTCGGTGATCCTCTTTTGCGATTACATTGTGAAGTTTGAGACAGCTTAGTCTCCTGTTCCCGGATTCACTATCGCTCATCTGGTCTTCGGAACTACTGTCCGTCATCTTTTGTACTTTCTTGTACGGTTCCTTCGTAGCCTTTTTGTTGTCGCTGGTCTTCTTCCCAGACCTGCAAACTCGTGCAATGTGTCCCATCTTCCCGCATTGCCTGCATATTTTGTCTTTGAACCAGCAGTCCTTCTGGTCATGGTTAGTTCTGCCGCAGCAAATTTTGCAAATCCCCGTGTCATTTTGTGGGTGCTGTATTCCTGTGGTTTTTGTTGAATTTCTGCAGCTCCCCTGGCTGCTGCTTCATACGATACTGCCACGCTGAAAGCCTTATCTAGCGTCAGCTCTTTCTCTGAGAGTAACTTCTTCTGTGTTCCTTCACTCAGGAGTCCACAGACAAATTTGTCCCGTAGGGTATCTGCCAGTCCTGCTCCGAACTGGCAGTGCTTTGATAGCTTGCGTAGTTCCGTAAGATACTCAGCATTGCTCTCCTCTTTGTGCTGAGTTCTCCTGTGGAATTTAAATCTTTCTGCTATCAACAGCGGTGCAGAGTTTAGGTGTTCCTGTAGGACAGCAACAATTTCGTTAAAACTCTTTGCCTTCGGTTTGGCTGGAGTAATCAGGTCCCGCAATAGGCCGTACGTTCTAGCACCCATTAAGTTTAGCAATATCGATGCCTTTTTCTCCTCCGCTATTTCGTTTGCCTCGAAATATACCTCGACTCTTTCCACATACGTGGTCCAGTCCTCTATTGTATTATCAAAAGCAGTGATACAGCCAGTCTTCGGCATCTTGCAAATCTAAAATGGCGCCTCCCGCGCTTTGCCTTCTTCCCCGATTTAACAAAATGGCGCCTCCCGCGCTTTGCCTTCTTCCCCGCTGATTAAGATGGCGCCTCCCGCGCTTTGCCTTCTTCCCCGCTGTTGTTAGCGCTGCTTTCCACGGTTTCTTGTGCGTTTAATATTTTTTTTTTTATTATTTTCCCGTCGTGGAACAACCCTGTGGGACTCTTGCCTCCCTCTTTGTGGGTCTATACGCAGCCCGGCTTCGTAGCACCGGCCGCGCCCTGTGTGCTCCACCCTCTCTCTCTCTTCTTCCTGACAACGCTGCTCGGCCCCGTTGCAAACCACCCGCTCGAGTTCGCGACCGCCGCAGCCCAGGAAGGATCAGTGCACTACCTGCCACCAGCCCAATTAGCTGAAGCACCGTCGACAGGAACCAGGCCCCGCATCCGACAGCTTCTCCAGCAATCTTCAACTCTGCAACACAGGGCGGATGCCCACGGTCGACGCCCGTTTCTACTGCCTCTTACTTTCTTTTCTTTCTGGCCTCGACCTCTGCTCACTTCGCTGTAGGAATGGATCCCAGGAGGTGGTGCAGACTGTAGGTAGGTTCGTATCTGCTCGTCGCCAGTATTACGTCCGTGAATGATTGAGACATGGACAGCAGGAGTGGAACAAAATAAGTCTTTACTGATGGAAGTCAATAGTGAAACTGAAACAACAGAGGCTCACTAGCGCCTTTTATACAGGGGTGGTCACTGCCGGTACTGCAGTCTGAGACCAGTTCACAAAATCACAGAAACCCCACAGTGCAGATAGAGGCCATTTCGGCCCATCGAGCCTGCACCGACACATATCCCACCCGATCCCCATAACCCCTACACCAACACATATCGCACCCTATCCCCGTAACCCCACGTATTTAATCCCCCTAACACTAAGGGTCAATTTATCATAGCCAATCAACCTAACCCGCACATCTTTGGACTGTGGGAGGAAACCGGAGCACCCGGAGGAAACCCACGCAAACACGGGGAGAATGTGCAAACTCCACACAGACAGTCACCCGAGGCCGGATTCGAACCCGGGTCCCTGGCGCTGTGAGGCAACAGTGCTAACATACATGTGGAAACTGACACAGTGTTTTTGGATGATGTCGCCAAGGGGCAGCATGCAGATGAGAAATAGGAGAGGGCCAAGGATAGATCCTTGGGGGACACCAGAGGTAACGATGCAGGAGTGGGAAGAAAAGAGATGCAGGTGATTCTCTGACTGCAATTCGATAGATAAGAGTGGAACCAGGCGAGTGCAGTCCCACCCAGCTGGACGACGGTGGAGAGGCGTTGGGGGAGGGTGGAGCGGCCAACCATGTCAAAGGCCGCAGACAAGTCAAGAAGGACGAGGAAGGATAGTTTGCCTTTGTCACAGTCACAGACAGCTTTTGAATTGTCAGTCAAAATCAGAACAAACACACAATGATAGCATGCTATCTTGGAGGAACATAGGAACAGGAGTAGGCCATTCTGCCCCTCGGGCCCATTACGCCATTTAATTAGATCATGGCTGATCTGTAACTCAAATCCATTTACCTGCCTCTGATCTGTATCCCTTGATACCCTTACCTAATAAAAATCTGTTGATCTTAGCCTTAAACATTTCAATTGACCCCCAGCATCCACCACCCTTTGGGAGAGGGAATTCTCGATTAGCACGACCAATGTTCACTGTTGGCTGCACTATGTTCTGCACGGCTTGTTTCTTTCAATGTGTGGTCCCTTTAAACTTCTGCGCTTGCGCAGTTTTTCCAATGTAAAAGCTTGTGAGCGGCCTGCGCGGGACCTTGCAGATTACTGCGCGGCTGCGCACATGCGCAGCTTAGGGGGAACATTAACCCTTCGTGGAGCAATGACATCCAGTGCCTGCAAAGACCCAAGAACCGCTAACACAATCTACTGCATCATACTAATGCGGCGCTTCCTTATCTGATCAATCAGCAGAACAGATGATGTGGGCTGCTTTCTTAGCGGGCGGTCTCAAGAGTATATATCAATGATCTTGACTTGAATATAGGGGGTATGATTAAGAAGTTTGCAGATGATACTAAAATCGGCTGTGTGGTTGATACTGAAGAAGGAAGCTGTAGACTGCAGGAAGATATCAATAAATTGGTCAGGTGGGCAGAACAGTGGCAAATGGAATTCAATCTGGAGAAGTGTGAGGTAATGCATTTGGGGAGGGCTAACAAGGGAAGGGAATACACATTAAATGGTAGGACACTGAGTAGTGTAGAGGAACAAAGGGACCTTGGAGTGCATGTCCACAGATCCCTGAAGGTAGCAGGCCAAGTAGATAAGGTGGTTAAGAAGGCATACGGAATGCTTGCCTTTATTAGCCGTGGCATAGAATACAATAGTAGGGGGGTTATGCTTCAACTGTATAAAACACTAGTTAGGCCTCAGCTAGAGTACTTCGTGCAGTTCTGGTCACCACATTACAGGAAAGATGTGATTGCACTAGAGAGGTTACAGAGGAGATTTAGAAGGACGTTGCCAGGAGTAGAGAATCTTAGCTATGAGGAAAGACTGGATAGGCTGGGTCTGTTTTCCTTGGAACAGAGGAGGCTGAGGGGAGACCTTATTGAGGTGTATAAAATTATGAAGGGCAAAGATAAAGTGGATACAGAGGAACTATTTCCCTTAGCAGAGGGGTCAAAAACCAGGGGGCACAGATTTAAAGTAATTGGGGGAAGGTTTAGCGGGGATTTGAGGGGAAATTTCTTCACCCAGAGGATTGTGGGGGTCTGGAACTCACTGCCTAAAAGGGTGGTAGAGGCAGGAACCCTAACCACATTTAAAAAGTACTTGGATGTGCACTTGGGATGCTGTAACCCGCAGGGCTACGGACCAAGAGCTGGGAAGTGGGATTAGGCTGGATAGCTCTTTGTTGGCCGACGCGGACACAATGGGCCAAAATGGCCTCCTTCTGTGCTGTAACTTGCTATGATTCTGTGAGAACGGATAGCTGTCACATTAGCATTATCCAGTTCAGAAAGACCATTCACCCATATTGCCTAAAATCTTTCCGAATGGTGCCACTGATTTGAGGACCTGCTGCCCCTGTGAGGCTCTGCAAATAAGTGCCACTATCCTAAAATATATTTACATACCTGTTCTTTATTTTCCTTACCCTGTGATTTTATTTGGATAATCTTTTTACAGATATTGTAATGTAAAGATCGATGTGATACAGGCTTGGACAATGCAAGGCTCATCTTGTTTCTAATTACTAGTTAGCCTATTATATTCTGTATCCTATTAATTTTTTATCGGGAATATGAGTGAATGGTTTCTCTGAGTATCACAGTGGCAGCTGCTTCCTCAACACATTGATCCCAAATCAACTCCCAATGGATGAAATAATAAGGGACCGTGTGGAGCTGCTTCAAAGTGCGTCTGTTGGATAGACAAAGGGAGATCCTGCTCACCGTACAGAATACAAGGAGGTGAGGACACAAGGCTAGATTGATTCCTGGGGTGAGAGGGCTGTCCTATGATGAGAGATTGTGTAGAATGGGCCGATACTCTCTGGAGTTTAAAAAGAAAGACTTGCATTTATATAGCGCCTTTCACGACCACCGGATGTCTCAAAGCACTTTACAGTCAATGAAGTACAGTCACTGTTGTAATGTGGGAAACGTGGCAGCCAATTTGCGCACAGCAAGGTCCCACAAACAGCAATGTGTGATAATGACCCAATAATCTGTTTTTGTTATGTTGGTTGAGGGATAAATATTGGCCCCAGGACACCGGGGATAACTCCCTGCTCTTCTTTGAAATAGTGCCATGGGATCTTTTACGTCCACCTGAGAGAGTAGACGGGGCCTCGGTTTAACATCTCATCCGAAAGGCAGCACCTCCGACAGTGCAGCAATCCACTGGATTGTCAGCCTAGCTTTATGTGCTCAAGTCCCTGGAGTGGGACTTAAACCCACAACCTTCTGACTCAGAGGCGAGTGTGCTACCCACTGAGCTACAGCTGACAGAGGAATGAGAGGTGATGAGAAGAATGAGAGGTGATCTCATTGAAACATACAAGATTCTGAGGGGGATTGACAGGGTAGATGCTGAGAGGTTGTTTCCCCTGGCTGGAGTGTCTAGAACTAGGGGGCATGGGCCCAGAAATTCATTATAGCCACTTTTGGGGCGGTAAAGTCGGGCGGCCGCTAAAGTTTGCGCCCGGCGCAAATTCGAGGCCACTTCGCCGATATTCATTAGCTTCGCCCTAAGAGTTTGCTCGAGCGCTAAAACTGGCGATGCACGGCTCTCTTTAGGCGCTAAGCCGGCGGCCCGGGCGCTAACACCGGAAGTTGGGCGCAGGGCAGGTGCGGCGAGCTGCTGATTGACGGCAGACACTCTGGCTCCGGTGAGCTCTTAAAGGGGGAGGGTGGATTTGTTTTTTTGAAAGGCCAAGACTGCTGTATTTGTGTTGTTGGGGAGGGCTTCTCTCCATCAGTTTGTTATGTGGTACCGGCACACCAATCATCTCCTCCTCCTCCTCCTCCTCCTCCTCCTCCTCCTCCTTCTCCTCCTTCCATCATCATCATCATCATCATCATCTTTGTCTCTCACAAAGTGTTGCAAAATGGCTGCCTTTTCTACTGCAAGAGTGCCCTTTAATTTGTGCTCCCCGCGGCCCGCCTCGGCTGTGTACCGTTCCACTTCACAGTCGTTCGGGCCGCCAGGCGCCAATGGGGCGGTGCAAGTGAAGTTCCGGTTCCGGGCGCACAAAGGGCGTTGCACGACGAAATGACGTCATGATCTGCGCGCGCAGCTGAGCGCGCGCAAAGACTTTGCGCCGGCGGTAAATGTCTACTGAAGTTGGGGCGAGGCGCAGATCGCGCTGCGCCCGGGCGCTAAGCGCCTAGCGCTCGAGATCTGCTCCTCCTAAGGCGTTAACGGCTGGCGCAGCCAACTGAATTTCTAGGCCATAGTCTCAGGATAAGGGGTCGCCCATTTAAGACCGAGATGAGGAATTTCTTCACTCAGAGGGTTGTGAATTTTTGGAACTCTCTGTCCCAGAGGGCTGTGAATGCTGAGTCTTTTAGTATATTCAAGGCTGAGATCGATAGATTTTCGGACTCCAGGGGAATCAAGAGATATGGAGATTGGGCAGGAAGGTGGAGTTGAGGTCAATGATCAACCATGATCTAATTGAATGGCGGAGCAGGCTCGAGGGGCCGAATGGCCGACTCCTGCTCCTGATTCTTATGTTCCTATGGCGGGGGGGGGGGGACCCTGTCACGTCATCCAATTGCAATTTCGTGGCAGCTGCTTCAAAATGACACTAACACAGAACAATTAGCCAGAGAGAGCCCTGAATGGCACCGATTGATCTCCCCCGCCTCTGCTTCGCCTTGTATGTGAGATTGGATGGCTTGTACCACCAGAGGAGATGAAGAGACAAGTGTCAAGAGGAGCATATTTTTTTAACTGAACAGTCATCTGAAAAATTGCAGAAACATTACTAATCTGATCAAATACCTGAATTGAATTTTTTTTTAGAACAGCAGTTTTCCGAACTTCCTTGTGTTTGTATTCCCTCACGTTCCTAAACTACTGCTGACGGGTTAAGCAAGGATTTTAGCATGAGCGCAATTTTTTTTCAGTGTGTGTAGATATTCTTACATAAGGAAAATAGCCAGAAAACCACACAGCTTCCAAGAAACAACTTTTTGAGCGGCTGTTTTTGTGAAAGCTGCACAAATTGTTCAGTGCAAATTAACTGCACAGTTTGTTAATAATCCAGTTAATGTGACTTAGTAACTATAAATCGGTTGGCAACTGGGAAGAGTAGCAGTACTTCCCCAAATGAAATAACACGAACCACAATCCATTTTTTTTTTGCTAATGGATGTAATACAACTCCTCAGATCAGATCATTATCCAATCCATTGAAAGCTCCTCTTTGCTCTATAGATCTTCCCCCACCCCAAGGGAGCTTTTTAAAACATTTTCCTCCCCCCACCCCCTACATCGGTGACTGGACTAAGGATAACATTTGATGAATTTTTGAATGTTTTCCCCTCATTACCGTCCAGGAGAGTTTATTCTGAGGCAGATACAACTCCAAAAAAAAAACCACGTCGAATTGCACAAAATGTTAAGCCTTGTGGAAGACCATCATCTATTATTGGTTCAAAATGGGGGGGAAAAAAACAAATATCCAACATTTAGCAGGCTGACAATGTAAAATTGTCACCTTATTCATTCTGCCTCCAGCAATTTGACTTTGGCAGAATGAAAAAACAAAAATTCCGCAGTATCTCAAGGCCACTCTCTGTGGCAACCTGAATTAAATTCAGTGGCATGAGACAGTTGATTCTGCGGCAAGTCTGTCCAGGGTTTAAGGGCATCTCAACATAATAAATATTTTAAAATATCTTTTTTGAACCAATGCTAAACAGTTGACTTTTGTTTCGAAAAATTATAACTCTAAACTGATTAAAAGCAGTTTATTGTGTTCAAAACATGTTGGGAAATGTTGGTGTTCAGAGGGACCTGGGTGTCCTTGTACACGAATCACTGAAAGTTGACAGCAAGCAATTAGGAAAGCAAATGGTATGTTGGCCTTTTATTACAAGAGGATTTGCGTATAAGAGTAAAGATGTCTTACTGCAATTTTATAGAGCCCTGGTGAGACCGCACCTGGAGTACTGTGTACAGTTTTGATCTCCTTACCTAAGGAAGGATATACTTGCCATAGAGGGACTGCAACGAAGGTTTACCAGACTGGTTCCTGGGATGGGGGGATTGTCCTATGAGGAGAGACTGAGTAGACTAGGCCTATATTCCCTAGAGTTTAGAAGAATGAGAGATGATCTCATTGAAACATACAAAATTCTTACAGGGCTTGACAGGGTAGATGCAGGGAGGATGTTTCCCCTGGCTGGGGAGTCTAGAACCAGGGGTCACAGTCTCAGAATAAGGGGTCGGCCATTTAGGACTGAGATGAGGAGACATTTCTTCACTCAGAGGGTGGTGAATCTTTGGAATTCTCTACCCCAGAGGGCTGTGGAGGCTCAGTCGTTGAGAATATTCAAGACAGCGATTGATAGATTTTTGAATATTAAGGGAATCAAGGGATATGGGGATAGTGCAGGAAAGTGGAGTTGAGGTAGAAGATCAGCCATTGAATGGTGGAGCAGGCTCGAGGGGCCAAATGGCCGACTCCTTCTCCTATTTCTTATGTTCTTATTGTTTTGTTTAGCTTCTGCTTCCTCGGTAACAGTTGCCACAGCTGTCTCAGGTGAGTCAGTACAGCAACAACAACTTGCATTTATATAGAGCCTTTAATGTAGTAAAATGTCCCAAAGCGCTTCACATCAGCTTAAACAGACAAAAACAAAATGACACCAAGACAAAACTCTCGGCAAGACTCTGCTCCAAAAGCGCAACCTCATTGAGTTTGCCCTAATATACTTTAGTCATGGTATCTAGTTTGTAAAAAATATACATTTCTTATAAATCCACAAAGTTTCTTTTAATTGTGCCTTACAACAACAACAACTTGCATTTATATAGTGCCTGTAACATAGTAAAACGTCCCAAGGCGCTTCACAGGAGCGATTATCAAACAAAATTTGACACCGAGCCACATAAGGGCAGATGACCAAATGCCTGGTCAAAGAGGTAGCTTTTAAGGAACGTCTTAAAGGAGGACAGAGAGGTGGAGAGGCGGAGAGGTTTAGGGAGGGAATTCCAGAGCTTAGGGCCTTGGCTGTAAAGGCACGGCCACCAATGGTGGAGCGAAGGAAGTCGGGCTTCCACAAGAGGCCAGAAGTTCTCGGAGGGTTGCAAGGCTGGAGGAGGTTACAGAGATAGCAGCTGTTAAGTGACAGCTAAGTATTAAGTGAAAAGTAACCAACAACCGATGCACTGAACCAGAATGGCTTCCGTTGGCATCGGTTTTCTAATCCCCCATTCATCTGCAGCTCAATAGTCCCCACACCTTGCACATTTATCTACTAAATTGGGAACTAATTCAGTAAAGCTTTTGAAAGCTTTTGCAATATCTTCTGATATTGAACGGAGATCAATGCCATTATATAATCCCCATACTTTTCACACTTCAAATGCAGGGGATTTGTGCATGGAGTGGAATACATGGGGAATAAGGAGCTACATATCAATTGGAATTAGAAGCTAAGTGGTTCTAATGATAACAATAACAACCTTTTAAACAGAACTTTAGATAGAACACAAACACCACCATGAATTCCATCCTGGAATCACACCCCACCCCTCACATACTAAAAATGCTGACAATTTTCACTTTTCTCTTTTTTTGTATCTCAGTGGGATTTCATTCACTATCTGAGATGCTGGAAATTAACCACAATCAGACCTACTCATTTTTTAATGACTTACTTGGGCATTCTTTCCTCTGGTTATGAATTGTCCTATTGTCCTCGGGCATTCCACCACAGCATTGGACTGCAGTAGATCAGCAGAGTAGGTCCAACTAGGCAGGAACATCTGAAAGATAAAACGATCAGAAACACTTCAACCACAGAACTACACTGAGGGAAAAATTACCCACACATTAAAATTATGAAAGGTTTTGATAGAGTGGAGAGAGAGAGAATGGGGCGATTTTGCCAGCCCTGGGGAGGCGGGTATGGAGGCGGGACTGCTGGAAAAATGGCTGAAACTGGGAGCGGGTACCCATCCCGCCCCCCAACCCAACTCTGTGCCATCTTCCCAGGAGGCGGGTAGCCGACCTGGGCCGGGTCCTGTCTCCTCAAGGAGGGAAGGAGATTACAGCCACTTAACTGCCTGTTAACAGGTAGTTAACAGGCAGTTAAGAGGATTATCCCCATTTTTCCAACAGAGGTGCGGGCTTCCCGACGTCGGGAAACCCCGCCAGGGTCAGCGAGGTGAGCAGTGGGTCTGCGGGGGTGAGAGGGTTCGAAAAATGCGCTGTGGAGGTCAGTGATGGGTGCAAGTGTGGAGAGGTAAGTATGTGAGATGAGTGAAAAGTGTGAGAAAAGGTTTCCTTACCTTTGTTTCTTCCTGCAGGCTTCAATCGTTGGGGATCCGGAGGCTCCGGCATCTCCACGGCAGAGGTGACAGAATGGCTGCTGCATTCTCCGATGCAACAACCATCTGATTTCTGCTCAGAAAATGGGTTTGGTGAGCCTTGAGTACAAGAACTCACCAAACAACAGGGAATGTCAGTGTTTGACAGCTTCTCAAAGATGTCAAACGATGGCAAGTCATCTGTCAAAAAGTTTTGACAGATGAAATGTCATACGCTGACATTCTCTGTCACCGGCTTTCCCTTAATTAACCTGCTAAGCCCGCAGGGCGGACTTAACAAGGTCAATCAAGGGAAAATAGTGTGGGTTGGCCAGATGTCGATGGAGGTGGGACTAAAACCCGACAAGCAGAAGTCCCGCCTCCAACGCGCCTCCGTTGGCAAAATCACCCCCAATGTGGGGAAGAGCATAACTCAAGGCCATCAATATAAGATAGTCACCAAGAAATCCAATCGGGAATTCAGAAGAAACTTCTTTACCCAGAGGGTGGTGAGAATGTGGAACTCGCTACCACAGGGAGTGGTTGAGGCGAATAGTATAGATGCATTTAAGGGGGGGCTAGACAAGCATATGAGGGAGAAGGGAACAGAGAGTTATGCTGATAGATTTAGATGAGGAAAGACGGGAGGAGGCTCGAGTGGAGCATAAACGCCGGCATGGACTGGTTGGGCCGAATGGCCTGTTTCTGTGCCGTAATCCTATGTAAAACATTAGTGTCAACTGTGGCTCAGTTGGTAGCACCCTCACCTCTGAGTCAAAAAGTTGTGGGTTTATAGTCCCACTCCAGAGACTTGAGCCCATAATTCAGGCTGACACTCCAGTGCAGTACTGAGGGAGTGCTGCACTGTCGGAGGTGCCGTCTTTCGGATGAGACGTTAAACCGAGGCCCCCGTCTGCTCTCTCAGGCAGACGTAAAAGATCCCATGGCACTATACCGAAGAAGAGCTGGGGAGTTATCCCCGGTGTCCTGGCCAATATTTATCCCTCAATCAACATCACTAAAACAGATTGTCTGGCCATTATCACATTGCTGTTTGTGGGACCTTGCTGTGTGCAAATTGGCTGCTGGGTTTCCCACATTACAACAGTGACCACACTCCAAAAAGTACTAAATTGGCTGTAAAGGGCTTTGAGACGTCCGGTGGTCGTGAAAGGCGCTGTGGAAATGCAAATCTTTCTTTCTTTAAATTCCACGCTCTGCTACTTCAGCAGAGACATTTGTTTCAATTAAACAGTGAAGCAAAGAATTTCAGGTGGACACATTGGGGCAGAAATTCGGGTCTCCACGGGTGAGTACGCACGGGGTACTCACCCGTAGGCCCGATGGAAGTGCCGGTTTCCTGCATGCACTGCACATGCGCGGGAAACCGGCACTTCCGTTCCTCTGAATGAAGGGGTTCAGAGGTCGAACGCGTGCGCGGGAGAGGCTGCGCGTGCGCATCGAACTTCGTTTTTTTTTTACAGGTTTTCCCGCGAGGGTAAGCCTGCAGAAGTTAGAAATGTAAAAAGCAGACGTAAGGCCTGTGTTTTACAAGGTTAGTGGTGAATTAATTAAAATTAAAACAATTTTTCCACAGGTTTATTATTTTTAAATACTTTAAAGCAAGGTAAGTTTATTTTTAGCCCCGTTAGAAAATAAAATTATTTTTTTCAAAAATTTAAATTATTGTTTAAAATAGTTATTTCATGTAATTTATAGTTTATTTAAAAAATGTGATTTTTTAAAAAATTTATTTGAAGATTTAGTGCTATTTTGGGGCCATAGTATTTATAAGTCTTGACAGCACTTCCTGTCAGACTTATGAATGGAGCATTCCCTGCTCCGATTGGCTCCCCAGGGGAACGCATCGAACTAACTGCAAGCACTGCGCGCCGGCAGTTGGACCAGGCCCCGGATCGGAATTCCACGCGGGCCCAGAGCTCAACGGCCGGCGCGCAAGGTAAGTGCAGATTGGGGGCTTACACCCGCGGGAAGCCCCCGACCCGAATTTCTGGGCCATTAAATGTTGGACTGATATTTTCTTGTCACCAACACAAAATGGGAGGGTTTGGTTTTGGGAAAAGGAGCTGTCATTTCCATATTTCTTTTTAAGCTCCTATTGTAAAAGCCAGAACCAAGTTCCCCATTGCTCACTTCAGCGATTCACTGGGATGCCACCATGAGCATATTGTCAGACGTGAGTTGAACTGTGCCTTTCCGAGTCACTCGAATTTCGATTTTTGTTTCCCCTCCCCCCCCCCATCCTGTTGATTGTAAAGCCAGCACCGCAAAGCTTTCCCTTACATTCATTTCCTGTTCTGTTGCCTTTCCCATTAACTGCCCTTCAGTTACTGGCCTATTTCTGCCGCCCTCATTAACATGGTCCACGGGGCACTTACGGTCCACTTTCTGTTCCCCGCGGTCCTCAGCCAAACCTGCTGCTCGGTGCGTCTCTGAAAGTTGCCAACTCTGATTGGACGTGTTCCTGCAGGTTTCATCACATGACCTCCCACCTCTGACCCCCCAGCTCTGTCAAACAGCCTTTATTCCCCTCCCCAACATTCCTGTAACAACATCAACAACTTGTATTTATATAGTGCCTATAACGTAGTAAAATGTACCAAGGCGCTACACAGGAGTATTTTAAGACAAAAAATTTGACACGTAAGGATAAATTAGGGCAGGTGACCAAAAGCTTGGTCAAAGAAGTAGGTTTTAAGGAGCGTCTTAAAGGAAGAAAGAGAGGGAGCGAGGCAGAGAGGTTTAGGCAGGGAATTCCAGAGCTTAGGGCCGAGGCAACAGAAGGCAATGAACAAAAATGTTCAAAGAAAATGAAAATAACACACCATTTTTTTAATGTCCCTATGAGTTTCCTCCCAGATTTGCTCGTTGCAATGTCCAGGAGATTAATCTTTAATTCCTGGTGACCTGGAGATTTGACAACTGAGCATCTCTGGACCTTTATTGCCTTTTGAACCCATTTTACTGTCAGTTTTAATGATATCCCCTGGTAACTTATTCAACAAGGATGTTACGATTTGGGTGAAAAAGTTCAACCTGACTTCATTCTTACTCCTAACTTTAATCTTCACTGATTATATGTGTCCTCTCAAGTGAAATAAGATCCTTCCCAGATCAGGCGACCACACTACTGTACAAGTTATTTTTAAATGTGATAGTTTCCCTTTAATAATATATGTTTTCTTCGAGAGATGACATTGCTATTGAGGTCAGTTTAATTTATAGACAGATTCGAACAGTAACTATCTTCCAAACCCGCACATTAAGAACGCATTGAGCCCAGGATCCCTTACTGTCTATTCAACAACCTCTATAGGTTTCAATATTTTAATTAATTTTTTATTCGTTTTTATGGGATGTGGGCGTCGCTGGCAAGGCCAGCATTTATTGCCCATCCCTAGTTGCCCTCGAGAAGGTGGTGGTGAGCCACCTTCTTGAACCGCTGCAGTCCGTGTGGTGAAGGTACTCCCACGGTGCTGTTAGGGAGGGAGTTCCAGGATATTGATCCAGCGACGATGAAGGATCGGCGATATACTTCCAAGTTGGAATGGTGTGTGACTTGGAGGGGAGCTTAGAGGTGGATATATGAAAGTCTTTCACATTGCATGTCTTGTCCAAATGTTGCTGGCTTTCAAAATTCCAACATTGCACAAAGCTGTGAGTCCTTTAATTGTAAGAGTAACTGCCTTGTTTTAATTGCTATTGAATATCTGACTGACAATGATGTTTTACTATTGATAGCTGTGGGACACTGTGATGACTAGTCACAATATCCATTGTGCAATGTTAATGCCTAGGTGTGCATTTAGAGAAAAGCACACGAATTGGGACATTTTCAATCAAAATGTTGCAAGCTTAATTCCTAAGACAACAAAAAAAATCTCCATGTTGCAAAGAGTATTGTAATTAGACGAAAGCACTGTCAGACTCAAAACAGAGAGAGTGTTTGTGAGTAATCACATTTACGAACATATGAGCAATGATGGACTGTCCCACACGATAGTGATACCTTGTGTATCACAATGTACTCACTCTCCACCCCACCCAATCCATGCGATCTCCTGGGAGAGCCGAAAAAAACAGGAAAAAACCCAGGCCAATTTGAGAAAAAATCTGGGACATTACAGTCCCAACACCGTCCCCTGTGGGACACCAAGTAATCATATATTGCATCCCTAATGATTCCCTCAAGCAGCTTTCCTATTACTGACATCAAACTAATGGGCCGATAGTTACCCGGGTCAGTCTTGTCTCGCTTAATAAAGAACAGTGGGTCGTTAGCCTTGAAGAGAAAGGAATGAGTTGGACCTTGAACGAGCGCATGTGTCAGCTGTGGTTCAGTTGGTAGCACCCTCGCCTCTGAGTCAGACAGATCGTGAGTTCAAATCCCACTCCAGGGACTTGAGCACATAAAGCTAGGCTGACACTCCACTGCAGTGCTGAGGGAGTGCTGCACTGTCGGAGGTGCCGTCTTTCAGATGAGACGTTAAGCCGAGGCCCCCGTCTGCTCTCTCAGGTGGACATAAAAGATCCCATGGCAGAAGAGCAGGGGAGTTCTCCCCAGTGTCCTGGCCAATATTTATCCCTCAACCAACTTCACTAAAACAGATTACCCGGTCATTATCACATTGCTGTTTGTGGGAGCTTGCTGTGCGCAAATTGGCTGCTGCGTTTCCCACATTACAACAGTGACTCCACTTCAAATAGTACTTCATTGGCTGTAAAGCGCTTTGAGACATCTGGTAGTCGTAAAAGGCGCTATAGAAATGCAAGGCTTTCTTTAGCACATTCCTTCATTCACGCTCATTAAGAGGTTAGGCAGTTCGAATATCTCTCACTGCGTTCAGCAAATTCCTGTTTCTTTTCCCTTTCTTATTTTGTTTTTTGTCATTCTATTGCTGTTTATCTGTTTTCCTTGGTCCTTCCCTATTTCCATTTTTTCTGTCTTTATTTTTCTCCTTACTTTTTTTATACATGGAACAGCCCACTGTTCAACCTCTGCATTGCTGTCACTTTATTGTCAGTCTGCTGCAATTCTTGTTAGCTGTTCCTCAGGCACCTATGTGTAAAATACTGTTCAATCTCTATAGTTATGTTCGTCTTGTGCAGCTGGGCAGGTTGTCAGTCAGGGATGAAAGTGCTGAGTCCTTTTTCTCACTGTGACGGTAGTAAGCAGTCATAGATCAGTGGAGATGTTGGCACCGCACATCTTTCTCGACATCTCTGAATATCACCGTGAAAAAAATCCTTCAAAAGAAAGAAGAAAGAAAGAAAGACTTGCCTTTCTATAGCGTCTTTCACGACCACCGGACATCCCAAAGCACTTTACAGCCAAAGAAGTACTTTTGGAGTGTAGTCGCTGTTGTAATGTGGGAAACACGGCAGCCAATTTGTGCACAGCAAGCTCCCACAAACAGCAATGTGATAATGACCAGAGAATCTGTTTATAGTGATGTTGGTTGAAGGATAAATATTGGCCAGGACACCGGGGATAACTCCCCTGTTCTTCTTCGAAATAGCACCATGGGATCTTTTACTTCCACCTGAGAGAGCAGACGGGGCCTCGGTTTAACGTCTCATCTGAAAGACGGCACCTCCAACCGTGCAGCACTCCCTCAGCGCTGCACTGGGAGTGTCAGCCTAGCTTTATGTGCTCAAAAGTTATCAAAGGAAGCCCATCGCTCCCCAACTCAACTGGACGAGTGTAATATTCCCTCACAACTCTGCTGGGCTTTCTCTTATAGTGTGCTCTGCTCAGTATCTATGAGGACTGGACAGAGACTGCACATTTGTTCCAATCAGCATTAATTACTGCTGTCAGATTCTTCTCGGATAGGCATGGCCTACCTACTACTGAACCTCTGTGCAGTCTCTGATCAGTGAAACACCAATCTATTAACTGCCTGTATCGAGTCTCTTTTTGTTGTTGGAGATTTTGGTCCTCAGGAGAGAAGTATCCTGGTGTCACTGCGTGTATTGCTTACTTCATTATGTAGAAATTTGTAATGCAAACATATTTACCGGAGCCCCTACATGACGGAAGCAGTTCGATACTTCACACAGACTGCAGGAGGAAGCTGGATATTCGTTTTCAAATTTCCAGAAAATTCCAGTTTTCAGTTGGCTACTTTGGACAAAGAAAGTAATATCTAAATATTTTGTGTCATGGAATAAATCTTTGTAGATGCTGAAGGTAGGTGCAGCCGTAAGAAAGATAAAAATTATCCCACAGGACTTTACTTAAAGTGGCGAATTTCCTTAAGGGTCAGTAGGTTTTGAACCAATGCCATGCACCACCTCTTGCTGAATTACGCAGAACTCTCCTAAAGACACTAATAGGGTGGTGACCAGGACTTGGCTGCATTAATCTGAATAAAACTGAAGATTACAGGAGTGCTGGTATTTACACGGTAGCAGGAGCACTGCGATCCATGTTGTAAGGTGTTTGGTTTCCTCGTCCTTACAAGGGTTCTTTGATTCTGGGTTTTACAGGAACAAAATGGTAGACGACACAAAGGTTTAGGTTCAACCCAAAACTGTTAGTTTATTAAAACCAACAAAACACAGACAAAACCCTGTTGAGATTTGGCTGAAACTTACAGTCACCCACACGGCCGGTCGTTCCTGTTGTGGATTGTAGGCCTGGATCGGAGATGACCTGTCCCCGTCCTCCTTTTATCTGACTGCAGCTGCCTACACAGCACAAACCCCTTTGAGAGTCAACTGATACTAACAATCACCCGTTTGGCTGGTCGTGGCCGATGTCGATTGCAGGCTGGGTGCTGGAGATGACCGTCTTCCCTTCCTTCTTACACCTGGCAGTTTGCTGTAGTTAGGGCCAGCTTCCAAGAGAGAGAGCTTTCGAGAGAGCTTCTGAGCGAAAGAGAGAGCTGTGGGTGTGGTTCCTTCTTATAGTTCTTTTAGTCATCTGGCCCCATGCTGGACCTCCCCCAACCAGTTTTCCAATACACACCTAGTAATCCAAACCACAGGATGTGTACAGGGCTGAGGGATGGAAGATAATTCCTTATCTTGTCTCCCCCCCACTCCCTCCACCATGGTACATATTTAATGTGATTTAGTCTTACTGCTAATGTGTTTTGCCCAAGGTTAAAGTGTTTTCCAGGAAGTCCATTGTTCCAGCGAAACTGGCATCGTTGTCTTATCCATTGAAACTCCATCGAAACCCATTAAAACACGAAGGCCTAGAAATTGGGTATAGCCCCGCTTGGGGCGTTAGAATTGGCGCAGCGCAAAGTTTATAGCCAGACGCAACTTATCGCCACCTGGCGCGATATTGGGTTGCATCGCCCCCTAAAGGTGATTGAGGCGCGAATTCAGGCGTTACACGGGGCTCCTAAGGCGCTAAACTTCCGGCGCAACCCAATATCGGAGCGGACGGGCGCTGCGCAGGTGCTCTCAATTACCGATGACCACGAGACTTCCAGGCGCCGGCCAGCTCTTAAAGGGGTGGGTCAGTCAGCTTCAGCATCCACACTCTGCGCCTTGCAGGCCTCAGAATCGGCGCAGGCCCTTCTCTGGCGCTAAAAACTTGGACCTGATGGAGAAGGTGAGACAGAGAGCAGAGCGCTTCACCAATGAGGCTCTGGAGCAATTGGTGGCCGCAGTGGAGCGCCGGCGAAATGTTCTCTACCGACGAGCTTGGAGGGATGTATGCCAGAGAGTCAACTCCAGCAGCATGGTGACCAGGAGCCCTGTCCAATGCAGAAAGAAATTCAACGACCTCACTCGGGTCGTGAGGGTGGGTGTTGTTTCTGCAAACTTCTGCATCCCTTCATTTGCACCTGAATTTATGGCTACAGGGTGGGCTGTGCCCCATTGGCCATCTGCCAGCAAGCACCCATGGCCCTTTCTGGGCACACACATGCACATTTGACATTTGACTCAAGGCGTCATGTAAGGGCTCTTGCACCGTGGGGGGCATGAGATGATCACTCAGGGCATCATGTCACATAACTTCCCCTCCTTTCCCCTGCAGT
Source organism: Somniosus microcephalus (assembly GCF_052327205.1). Classification (NCBI taxonomy): domain Eukaryota; kingdom Metazoa; phylum Chordata; class Chondrichthyes; order Squaliformes; family Somniosidae; genus Somniosus; species Somniosus microcephalus. The sequence goes on from NC_141015.1 coordinate 26,937,105, forward strand.
CCAAGCTGGCGAGGATTGGCAAAGACCAGCTTCGCACCAGTGGAGGACCTCCACAAGTGGTCACTCTCACGGATCTCGAGGAGAGAGTCCACCAGATTCTTGGAGGACGTCTGAGTGGTCCTGTAACCACTGCAGATGCCGACCACATTGTCGACAGCGATGGTAAGGTTCTCATCTTTTACAACTGTCTCCTTCCACTTGTTCCCCCCGCCAGCATGCTTTCTCACTGTGGACCCATGTCATAGCCTTGCCGCAATCTGGCATCCTTTGCTGCCCAGCTGTCCTTTTGCTAAAGCCACTCTTCCACCTCCCTGCTTTCAGATGCTGCATCACCAGCTCGGGAGCCGGGCCCTCAAGCTGCCAGTGCCAGTGCCTCCAAAGGCTCAATGAGAAAATTACTGTCTAACAGGAGGTCAGGAACTCTCTCCAGCAACGATCAGAATGGCCAGCCCAAATGGCTGCAGCTTTTATACTAGTGATGTCCCCTTTAAATAGCACCCCCCGAATCCGAGAAGGGCCTGGGAACGCTCCATCCAACCGTCACTAATAGCACCACGCGGAAAGGTTGTGGGCACCACCGAATATCTGGTCCGGGGCGCCAAAAAGGCGTTGCACACTGAAATGACGTCATGATCTGCCTGCGCCCGCGGGCGCGTGCAAAGAGTTAGCGCTGGCGCTAAAAGGATACTCAATATGGGAGGTGGCGCTATATTCACTGCGCCCGCCCGAAAATTGGGTAACGCCCCAATTCTCGGGCTCTTTAGGCGCTAATCGCTGGCGCTACCAACCGAATTTCTAGGCCAAAGTCTCATTGTCCAAAGTTAAATCACATATTCACCGTTAAATCACCTATCGAGACGCTCATTGTTTCAGTTAAACTCAGAGCATTGTCCAGATGTTAATTTTTCCCATCAAAACCAATCACGATTCAAGGCCTCACAGTTCAATGTCAATGTCCTTTCCAGAGTTAATCATGAGTCAAAGCTTTCATTGTCCAGTATCAATGTGTTCTCCAAGAACTGCAGAGTTTGATGACGGGCACCGTTTCTGTGCCTCGAAGTGTAACCATTTCATGCCCTTATGCTGAGGCCAAACTGTTCCATGAAACTTACAATGCCATGTAACTTAAAATGTCTGTTGTCTCAGTAGATGTGTGTTGGAGCGATAAGGTGAAGAAAAACAACTTATCGCACATTCTGGTATGCCTGTACTTGCACAGTAATGGGAGACACACCTAAAACATAACTACATAGCTCAGCCCCAGGCAAGCTTGCATTGAACCCATTTGGAGATATGAGAGGAGATCCCACAATCCTGTGCACCCAGTAGGGAGCCTCACTCAGTGGGAGTGCAGGCTGGAGACAGGGCTACAACACTGACATTTTCTGGAAATTTGAAAACGAATATCCAGCTTCCTCCTGCAGTCTGTGTGAAGTATCAAACTACTTCCATCATGTAGGGGCCGATGTAAGAAAACTACTAGGCACTTGGTCTAAGCGTTAAACAAAGCTTTAATCAACTGTTTTACAACATGGCGGTCTAGTTGTGTCCTTCACTAGTTCCTGTTAAGAATGTCCTGCGCAAGCTGGGCCCGTGCCCAAGTATTTATACTCTCCCTGGACAGCGTCACCCGCAGGCCGCTCAGTTGATTCATGTCAGGAGCTCCGGTAAAAATGTTTGCTTTACAAATTTCTACATAATGAAGTAAACAACACACGCAGTGACACCAGGATACTTCTCTCCTGAGGACCAAAATCTCCAACAACAACAAAAGACTCGATACAGGCAATTAATAGATTGGTGTTTCACTAATCAGAGACTGCACAGAGGTTCAGTGGTAGGTAGGCCATGTGTATCCGAGAAGAATCTGACAGCAGTAATTAATGCTGATTGGAACAAACGTGTAGACTCTGCCCAGTCCTCATAGATACTGAGCAGAGCACACTATAAGAGAAAGCCCAGCAGAGTTGTGAGGTGCAGATATATGGGAATATTACACTCATTCAGTTGAGCTGGGGAGAGATGGCCTTCCTTTGATAACTCTTGAAGGATTTTTTTCACGGTGATATTCAGAGATGTCGAGAAAGATGTGCGGTGCCAACATCTCAACTGATCCATGACTGCTTAATACTGTCACAGTGAGAAAACGGACTCAGCACTTTCATCCCTGACTGACAGCCTGCCCAGCTGCACAAGACGAACATAACTATAGAGATTGAACAGTATTTTATGCATGGGTGTCTGAGGAACAGCTAACAAGCATTGCAGACCCATGTTCCTGTCAAATGAAGCTCCCCGCTGGGATCACGAGGTGGCAGGATCACCCTAAGGTATCCAAGCCTAGCACAGCAGCGAAGGAAATGAATGATACTATCTCGGTGAATGCTAAATGGATGCTAGTTCATCAGAATGATGTCCCACTCCTCGGTCAGTAGCGGGTGACAGACAGTAGGGAGCAACATTATTTTCCTTCACTGGCAGTGGGCCCTGTTGCTGGCCCTCTATGAGGTGGGTGAATATAGATGCCCCCGGCGGCTACTTTGGTGTCAGTCTGTGGTCACTGACCCCGAGTCTTGCTCCCCATTATCTTCTAGGAAGGAAAACAATGCCTTATGGTTATGCAAAGGTACAACATCTGGCTGCTTTGAATCTATAGAATTGGCCAGCACCGCTATGCTGGGTGTATTGTCTAACACAGCGGTTCTCAAACTGGGATCCGCGGACGTCTGGGGGGGTCCATAGAGACTTTCTAGGGGGTCAGCGAGTTGGTGCAGAGTAGCCCGGGCGGCGGCAGCAGCGGGTGTGCGCCGCAGGAAGAAGAGGAACAGGACTGCGGGCCCGCAGCGGCCGCAGTGCCACCGCCAGCAACAGGAGTCGGAGGCGGGTCAGCGCAGGGCCCGCTGTTCGGAGAGGAACCGACCGTCTGTAACGACGATCCTGTCCCGACTACCAGCCGGCTGTGGCAGTGGGGGATACGGCCAAAAGGAGCAAGGGGGAAATATTGAGTTGTGTCCCCCTTTGGGGCGCTAACTTCGCCGGGGTGCTACTTTTAGCACCCCGAAAAAATTAGCGCCCCCGTGGCCGAAATTGATCGGTAGCGCCCCAAGAGGGAAGCAGGGTGCTACTGGAAGGGCCCTGCCTCTCTCTTGGGGCGCTACCGGGAGGCGCAAAGCAATCAAATTTTTAGGCCCTGCAGGTCCCTTAAGTCGAACATACATTACATTAGATCTGTCCGTCCACGGTCAAGGGCTGTCCATAGAGCAAGTCTGACATCATAATCTGGGCAGCACTTGAATACACTGAGTAACCAATGCATTTGTAATTTTTTTAATATTAATGCTTTAAAATCACTCTCATTTTATACATACATACTTGAGGGATTCCTGTTTTGTAGCTATATTGCAATTCATTGTCATGGTACAGCATCAATACAAGGGAGCGATAATTATTTAGATGGGTGGGGTGTCCGTGGTTACTAATCCTTTTGAAAATGGGGTCCTTCAACCAAAGAAGTTTGAGAACCACTGGTCTAACAGAATGCTTTTCTTACTTGGTGACTTCTCCTTTGATTGTGTGCCTTTTCTTTCTGTAGTTTAATTAATCGGAGTTCTAACCGTACGCAAGGCTTTCAGTGCTCCAAGCGCGCTCCCTCTTTTAGCCGAGCCTGCAGCTCGTACACAGGAGACCAGCTCACGCTGCAAAAGGTGCCGATGGCAGGAGAAAGAACTGCATATGACTCAGCAAGGCAGACGTATCATCAATGCAGTAAGGGAAGATTGAGTGCTTCTATACAGAAAACTCTTAAAGGGGTGATGTTCCTTCTGTTTCCCTGATGGTTTATCTCACCTTACCTGCTATAATTAAATGAATGGTTAATAATTAAACATCTTCTGCGTTTGAAGTCCAAAATGCCGTCAAAAAATTAAATAAGAAGTTCCCTACGATTTATTTTTTGTGTTATTTTAGAAGCATAGAAACATAGAAAAATAGGAGCAGGAGTAGGCCATTCGGCCCTTCAAGCCTTCTCCGCCATTGCTGATCCTCTATCTCAATACCATATTCCCGCTCTCTCCCCATACCCCTTGATGCCTTTTGTGTCTAGAAATCTATCTCCTTCTTAAATATATTCAGTGACTTGGCCGCCACAGCCTTCCGTGGTAGAGAATTCCACAGGTTCACCACCCTCTGAGTGAAGAAATTTCTCCTCATCTCACTCCTAAATGTCCTGCCCCGTATCCTGAGACTGTGACCCCTCGTTCTAGACCCCCCAGCCAGGGAAAACATCCTCCCTGCATCCAGTCTGTCTAGCCCTGTCAGAATTGTATACGTTTCAATGAGATCCCATCTCATTCTTCTAAACTCTAGTGAATACAGGCCTAGTCGACCCAATCTCTCCTCATACGACAGTCCTGCCATCCCAGGAATCAGTCTGGTGAACCTTCGCTGCACTCCCTCTATGGCAAGTATATCCTTTCTTAGGTAAGGAGACCAAAACTCCAGGTGTGGTCTCTCCAAGGCCCTGTACAACTGAAGTAAGACATCCTTGCTCCTGTACTCAAATCCTCTTGCAATGAAGGCCAACATACCATTTGCCTTCCTAACTGCTTGCTGCACCTGCATGTTTGCTTTCAGTGACTGGTGTACAAGGACACCCAGGTCCCTTTGTACATCAACATTTCCCAATCTATCACCATTTAAATAATACTCGGCCTTTCTGTTTTTTCCTACTGAAGTGGATAACTTCACATTTATCCACGTTATACTGCATCTGCCATGTATTTTTCTTCGGGGTATTTTTGTGTCTGTTGTTATCTATGTTTATCTCCTGTCTTTATCCCTCTGAAGTAACGCATTACTTTATGTAAAAGTACATAACATGGTTAGATGAAGTAGGGTGGGCGCAGGCTGGTGTGGAGCATAAACACCAGCACAGACCATTAATACAAAAGCAAAATACTGCGGATGCTGGAAATCTGAAAGGAAAACAGAAAATCCTGGATACGCTCAGCAGGTCAGGCAGCATCTGTGGAGAGAGAAACAGAGTTAACGAGGGTATACATATCAGGAACAAGTCAGGAGTGTGATGGAATACTCTCCACTTGCCTGGATGAGTGCAGCTGCAACAACACTCAAGAAGCTCGACACCATCCAGGACAAAGCAGCCCGCTTGATCAGCGCCCCATCCACCACCTTAAACATTCACTCCCTCCACCACCGGCGCACCATGGTTGCAGTGTGCACCATCTACAAGATGCACTGCAGCAACTCGCCAAGGCTTCTTCGGCAGCACCTCCCAAACCCGCGACCTCTTCCACCTAGAAGGACAAGGGCAGCAGGCGCATGGGAACACCACCACCTCCAAGTTCCCCTCCAAGTCACACACCATCCTGACTTGGAAATATATCGCTGATCCTTCATCGTCGCTTGGTCTAAATCCTGGAACTCCCTCCCTAACAGCATTGTGGGAGTACCTTCACCACACGGACTGCAGTGGTTCAAGAAGGCAGCTCACCACCACCTTATCAAGGGCAATTAGGGATGGGCAATAAATGCTGGCCTTGCCAGCAACGCCCACATCCCATAAAAACAAATTTAAAAAAAGGAAAGGATGAACAGGCTCTTGAAAAAAGAAGGCTGAGGGGTAATAGAGGTGTTTAAAATTATGAAAGTTTTTGATAGAGTGGATACAGAGAGAACGTTTCCACTTGTGGGGAAGAGCAAAACTAGAGGTCATCAATATAAGATAGTCACCAAGAAATCCAATAGGGAATTCAGAAGAAACTTCTTTACCCAGAGAGTGGTGAGAATGTGGAACTCGCTACCACGGGGAGTGGTTGAGGCGAATAGTACAGATGCATTTAAGGGGAGGCTAGATAAGCATATGAGGGAGAAGGGAATAGAGGGTTACGCTGATAGATTTAGATGAGGAAAGACGGGAGGAGGCTCGAGTGGAGCATTAACGCCGGCATGGACTGGTTGGGCCGAATGGCCTGTTTCTGTGCCGTATATCCGATGTAAAAGGAAGTGTTAGGCACCTCCCCTGCTCAATATGACTCACCTTGAGACCTGAGCAAAGTGGGACTCATGTCTGCAATCGTCCATTCTCTGTGGCTCCTCGACTTCCAATATTTTTATACACCACAAGCACTCATGGATATGTCCTGGCATCACACAAGGTTAATTCACAGTGTGATTCACTAACAAGGTGACATCAGACATATTCAGGGAATATTCAGAGAAACCCCTTTTGAAAAATCATTTTTTATTGTAATTACGATGAGAATTTATTTTTTTAAATGAAGGGTATCATTTAATTCTTTCAACTGGTATAACATTAGAGACAAAAGATATATCAGAGTGCCGACATAAAATGTACATTGCCATTTTAAATGCAAAGCAGAAAAAGAGTGCAAGCATCACAAATCTCCTTTAAGTAGTCAAAGATCAAATTAGCAGCGTCAGCATCAGACTTTCCAATAAAAGGTTCAGTGAAAGAAGTGGCTCTGCACTGTTACAGACAGTCCTGCGGCAGCAAGATGAGTTACAGCTGGGATATTCTTGATGCCTTTCCAACAAGAAAGTTGCACTCGGACTCCTCCAGGAATCTGCCTCGAGACATGGCCTTCCGCACCCAGAGCTGGTCCAGGGGAACTGCCTCGTCCCTCAAGCACAGTGCCCTGTCTGCGACTCGAGGATACAACTCACCAGCTCACAGACCCTCAGAAAATGTGCAGCTCTATCAGTCCGGCTTCTTCAGTGAAGATCACAAAGTGGTCAGTGCCGATGAGAAAGAGTTGATGCAGGGGCTCAATGACCGCTTTGCTGGTTACATTGACAAGGTCAGGCAGCTGGAGCAACAGAACAAGGGTCTGGAGACAGAAATCACAGCACTGAGAGAGAGGCAAACTTCCCAATCTGGCCTTGCAAGTATCTATGAGCCAGAAATGTCAGAGTTACGAAACCTTATTCTAGAAATTGAAAATCAGAAGATGCAGATTCACCTGGACCGTGATCACCTGGAGGAGGATCTCCAGCGATTGAAGGGAAAATATGAGGAAGAAGCACAAATTCGACAGGACACTGAAGCAAGTATTCATGCTTATAAGAAGCACAGTGACAATGCCAATTTGATTAAGATAGAGCTAGAAAGGAAAGCACAGTCACTTGCGGATGAAATCGTGTTCCTGAAGAACAATCATGAGGAAGAGGTGGCTGATCTGTTCTCTCAGATCCAAGCCTCGCAGGTTAGTGTGGAAATGAAAGATTTCGTGAAGCCTGATCTGACAGAAGCCCTGAGAGAGATCCGAGCTCAGATGGAAGGATACACCAATGTTAACATGCAGCAAACTGAGGAATGGTTCACATCCAGAGTGGCCAAACTCAATGACGCCACAGGAATCAACAGAGAAGCTCTCCAGAGTACAAGGCAAGAGATCAATGAGTACAATCGGCAACTGCAGTCCAAGAATATAGAGCTGGAGACAGTAAGAGGGAGGAAGGAGTCTTTGGAGAAACAGCTGAATGATATGGAAGGCAGACACAATGGAGAATTAATCCAATACCAGGTGAGAGTTCCTACACTGTAACATGAAATTGTTTGATTCTATTTCCATTTAATTCATTAAATAAACCAATTTGCTATTTGTTTTACAGGATGCCATTCAACAATTAGAAACCGAGCTTAAAAATACAAAACAGGAAATGAATCTTCACCTGAGGGAGTATCAAGATCTGCTGAATGTCAAAATGGCTTTAGATGTGGAGATTGCCTCCTACAGGTAGGATTAGTTGATAGTTGTGCTGATGCGTAGTTGCAGAGTGAAGAATGATCTAATATTTACAATGTATAAATTATCAAAAAGGGGGATGAGCATAATTGCAGCAGAAAAGATTGCAAGCAAATTGTGATCTACCCTGAGCCGGAGCCTGACAATTTGTGCAAAGGGGTTAAATTATGTGCGGCAAAGAGCTATTGCTTGCTGTAGTTATGCAATGCTCCTGATTATGAGTGCCAGAGGGAGTCATAAAACCTTGATTATAATCACCTCCACCAGAGCAGGGCTAATTCATGCCAATAACTGCAACTACTCAACAAAAGAAGGAGAATGTTGTTCATTTGAGTTGATCTGATACTTAAAAAAACCTGTTGAGAGCAAAATAATTCTGCTTTGTGATATTCTTGTTTTGGATAAACGGCCATGTCACACACTGACCTTACAGGCTGAAACATACCAAATAATTTGATGGAATTCCTCGCTTCGCGATGCCAAAGGTGGTCCGCAGCGCTGACCCCACCAGAGTTTGCGAGATCAATGAGAGGGCACCTCGTTTACATGGGGTCGGTGGGCACAATTTGGGTGCATCTCCATTACCTGCCTGCTCATGACTGCCAGAAACTCCGGCACCTCACCCCTGAGGATACACATCGTGCCCCCCGCCCACCCATACCCCCAACCCCCACCCCCAATGATAACCCTGGCCATGACCTCCTGCTAAGGGGGCCGATCCGCCAAAATTGAAAGTCCTGTAAAAGGCACGTGCGCCCATATTGAGGTCAATACTGGACTCCACTGCTACACGGGGTCCTGAATGAGCCGAAGGAGCAGGGTCTCATGGAGTAAGGCGTCACTGCCCCCGGCCCCCCCCGCCACCCCCCCCCCCCGGCCACTTGCATGGGACGAAAGGAGGTTCTCCCATTAGAAAGCAACTGGGAAACCGGCAGAACCAGCAGAGACCCAGATCCACCAGGTCTCTACCGGTCTCCCACCAAAGTTACAGCACAACACCAGCAACAACCCCTCCCTCCACCCCTCCAAAGATTTTCGATGCCAATAACTCTATTTTTTCCCCAACGTGAAACAAAGAAAAAGTGCAAGAAAGGGTTAAAATTGCAGTATTACCAATCACCATCTTATTTTGCACTTTACGAAGCACAATATATAATCGTGATGTGCAATCAATAAATTAACTCGCTGCCAAATTATGCTGGAACCACTGCAAGAATAATTCATCTTGGCAAGCTGCTGCAGAAAACTGCACCAGTGTAAAAAGGTCAGCAATACCGGAGAGTTTGTTTAGTTTAGTTTAGTTTAGCTCCATTTAGTTTAGCTCGGTTTAGTTTAGCTCTGTTTAGTTTAGTTTAGTTTAGCTCTGTTTAGTTTAGCTTAGTTTAGTTTAGCTCTGTTTAGTTTAGTTTAGTTTAGCTCTATTTAATTTAGCTTAGTTTAGTTTAGCTCTGTTTAGATTAGCTTAGTTTAGTTTAGCTCTATTTAGTATAGTTTAGCTCTGTTTAATTTAGTTTAGTTTAGTTTAGATTTGTTTAATTTAGTTTAATTTAACTTTGTTCATTTAATTTAGTTTAGCTTAGCTCCATTTAATTTAGTTTAATGAGCCTATAAATGAGGAAATACCCTGCGGTTCTGTTGCCTTTACAAATGTCATCCTATAATCTATACAAAATTAGAAATGTGCAGATAATTATTGTTTTTCGCAAATCTTATACAATCTATATAAATCCACAGATCACAACTGCTACTTAAACTGAGTGTGAGACTAATGGTTCAAAAAGGAAGCATTTTCAAATAAAATAAACACTAAGGGTGAGTCTGATATAGTCCCACTAATTTTTCAAGTACAGTGTGTGGACGGGTGAAAGGATGCAGCACTGAATTATCACAACTAAAGTGAAGCTCCCCAATCCGTACAACTTCATTCAGAATGCACAAGGCACCCTCATGCAATTTCTCCTACAAACATGGAAACATGAGTCACTGAAAGTGAATGTGCAGGTGCAGCAAGCCATTAGGAAGGCAAATGGTATGCTGGCCTTCATTACAAGAGGATTTGAGTACAGGAGTAAAGGGCCTAGAAATTGGGTTGGGGCGCCAAAGTGGCGCCAAAGTCGCCTGAGCGCAGGATTTAGCGCAGCGTTCGAGGCTTCAGCGATCGTCAGATATTCAGTTTCATTGCCCCTCGAGGAATACGGGGCGAGGCTCGAGGCGCTCCGCGTCCCTCTTAGGGCGCTGAAACTGAATATCGCAGTGCAACGTGCCGCAGCGCCACACTCTGCGGCACGGCACGCTGCGGTTCTGCAGGCCTTCCTCCCACTGTTAAGGGGGAGGGGCCTGCAACAGCGCGATCCCCGCTCGCGAGTGCCGGCAAACGAGCCCGGCACCAAGGAGAAGTGCCGGGCTCTCGGGAAACAGCCGGCAGTGCCGCGGTGGGGGGGTTAGGAGGCCGGAGACGGAGGTGCTGGCAGGCGGCCGCCGAAAAAGGCGGCCGCCCCGCACCTCCACCTTAACTTGCGCCGCTGCCGGCACAGTAAGGCCCCATGAACCGGGCGTGGGTAGTGAACGGCGCAACTGCGGCGTTCGCTACCAAATATCGTGAACGGGGCGCGAATGGCGCGCTGCGCACACCAATGACGTCATCGGTGGCGGCGCAGCGCAAAAGGCTAACGCCACCATTATCACCCCAACTCAATATCGCGGGAGGCGCAGCCAGTGGTGTTACAGCCACTGCCTGCCTCTTTAGGCGCTAACAAGTGGCGCTACTCACCCAATTTCTCCCCCAAGAAGTCTTACTCCAATTATATAGGGCCTTGGTGAGACCACCTGTACACCTGTGTACAATTTTGGTCTCCTTACCTAAGGAAGGATATACTTGCCATAGATGGAGTGCAACGAAAGTTCACGAGATTGATTCCTGGGATGGCGGGACTGTCGTATGAGAAGAGATTGAGTAAACTAGGGCTGTATTCTCTTGAATTCAGAAGAATGAGAGGGGAGCTCATTGAAGCATACAAAATTATTACAGGGCTTGATAGGATGGATGCTGGGAGAATGTTTCCCTTGGCTGGGGAGTCTAGAACCAGGGGCCACAGCCTCAAGGCCATTCAGGACCGAGATGTGGAGAAATTTCTTCACACAGAGGGTGGTGAATCTTTGGAATTCTCTACCCCAGAGGGCTGTGGAGGCTCAGTCATTGGGTATATTCAAAACAGAAGTCGATAGATTTCTGACTAGTAAGGGCATCAAGGGATATGGCAATAGGGCCCGTGAATGGAGTTGAGACAGAAGATCAGCCATGATCTCATTGAATGGCAGAACAGGCTCGAAGGACCGAATGGCCTACTCCTGCTCCTATTTCTTATGTTCTTAGGTTCTTCGAAGTGGTATTCGCACCTCTGCTGTTTCATTTTGTTGATGGCAAAGTGATTCTGTATCATTTTGAACTAAACTAGCATTTTTTAAATCCAGCATTGCTGGGGTTTTTTCAAGGATAGTTTTTAGAGCAAAAAAAAACACACACATTTATAGCTGATGATGTTGTTGGTAGAATTATAACCACAGCAAATGGCAGTTAAATCCGCATCCCCCTTTCCTCGGCTCAATTCCTGCCCTGTGTTGGACAATAATGGGACACTACAGTTGGCCTCAGTACCCCGAGGCTAGGGTGGGGAAAAGAAACATCAAGCGGGGTTCCTGCTGACAACGTGGAGAGACTGGAGAAGCTGGGGTTGTCCTCCTTAGAGCAGAGAAGGCTAAGAGGAGATTTGATAGAGGTGTTTAAAATCGTGAAGGGTTTGGATAGAGTAAATAAAGAGAAACGGTTTCCAAAGGCTGAAGGGTCGATAACCAGAGGGCACAGATTTAAGGTGATTGGCAAAAGAACCTGTGGTGGCATTAAGAAAAACTTTTTTACGCAATGAAAGTGGTTAGGATTTGGAATGCACTGCCTGGGTGGTGGATACAGATTCAACAGTAGCCTTCAAAAGGGAATTGGATAAATATTTGATGGAAAAAAAATTGTAGGGATATAGGGAAAGATAGTGGAGGGTGGGACTAACAGGATTGCTCTTTGAAAGAGCCGGCACAGACTCGATGGGCCAAATGGCCTCCTTCTGTGCTGTACTATTCCATGATTCTATAATCACAATCCAGTCACCCCTGCTGGAAAGTATACCTGGGGACTGTAATATTTTCTGCTTTCCTTATCCTAGATTTTACAGCTTCCATACTTTAGATTACTCTTATAAGCGAGTCTCTGCTCCCTATCACTTTAGCCTCCAGAAACATTTTTTAAAAACATAGAAGATAGGTGCAGAAGTAGGCCATTCGGCCCCTTGAGCCTGCTCCACCATTCAATGCGATCATGGCTGATCATCCAAATTCAGTACCCTGTCCCTGCTTTCTCCCCATACCTCTTGATCCCTTTAGCCTTAAGAAATATATCCAACTCCTTCTTGAATATATTTAATGAATTGGCCTCTACTGCCTTCTGTGGTAGAGAATTCCACAGGTTCACCACTCTCTGGGTGAAGAAATTCCTCCTCATTTCTGTCCTAAATGGCTTACCCCTTATCCTTAGACTGTGACCCCTGGTTCTGGACTCCCCGACCATCGGGAACATCCTCCCTGCATCTAGTCTGTCCAGAACTAGGTAATCTTTCAGTAATGCGTCCAGGAAAATAAACAGAAAAAAAAACCCTTGCTGATAAATATCTTAGCTCTTAGAATGATCCGGTGCCTCCACAGGATTCTTTTCCCGTGTCCAATAAGCAGCAGGGTGTCACAGCATCAGATCTCATTATATAATTAAACTATCAAACAAAATTAGCGAACAAAAGATGATCAAGTGAATCAATAACAGCAATATAATATGTCTATATTTACAGTATTTATGCTACAGAAAGCAGATTATTTGGTCATTACCACATTGCTGTTTGTGGGAGCTTGCTGTGCGCAAATCGTCTGCTGTGTTTCCCACATTACAACAGTGACTACACTTCAAAAGTACTTCATTGGCTGTAAAGCACTTTGGGACGTCCTGAGGTCGTGAAAGGCGCTATAGAAATGCAAGTCTTTCTTTATTTTATTTAGCTCCTCAAAAGGGGAATAAAAGTTGCAATTCCTATCCTAAATGATTATCCTTTTAAATTTACATTTTAACTACACATCGATTCCTTTCGTCTTGTATTTCTTAGGATTGCAGGAGCTGACTCTTGAAGGTTCGAAGTGGATTCTCTCTGCAGTTCTGCACAGCTCGGCTCAACTTAGCCTAAGTATTTCCCCAACAACTATGGATCGAATAACCAACAGTAACTGAACATATCCCACAGCATGGCCGCGATTTCGCCACTGGAGCCGGGATCACGGCGGGAGAGGTCATTGGCGGGTCCCGCTCCCGCTCCCGGCTCCAACCACTCTGTGAAAAGGATTTTCCCCTGATTGGGCTTGTTAAGCCCGCCCTGCGAGGTTCCCGGCCAATTAAAAGATAGCGGGTCTGATGACATCATTTGATGACACGTCATCTGCCGGTTTCCCTAAAGGGACCATGCCCAAATTGATCTTGACAGTTCTGCTGTCAGTGTTCTGCAGCATTGAGATGCTGCAAACACTGACAAGCACTGCACAAAGGTGCACAGCTGCACCCAGTCTCTCACATGACTCCCTCCATATGTTTATGAAGAGAGTCACAGCACGCAGGGAGGTTCTCTTCCCTTCCAAGGGCGGAAGACACCTCCCCAGGAGACCAACGCAGCCTGGTTGCACATTGCACAGGAGGGCACAAGCAGGGCTGTTGTCAGGTGGACCTGGCTGCAGTGGCGCAAACCTTTCAATGATCTCAGTAGATCACAAAACGCTACTGCAAATCCACACCCAACCTCGTCCTGCTGTGACACTCATCACATCCCCATCACTCTGCCTCCCCTACAGTACTCCTGCACATCCTTATTCACATCAACTTACCTTGCACCTCCACCCATCCCTCACTATCTACATTATCACTTCCCCATCTCACTAGCCACCTCTCACACTCACCCTCATCCTGGTGCAATAATACCAACTAACAACACACAAGGGTAGGCACTTGAGAGCTTTATGCAATGTTCATGTAAATTTTCTGTTAATGTGTTGTCAAACATTGAAATCTATAATTTCATCACTTTACCTTATTGGACAGATCTGTGCTCACTTTGGAAGTGTCTTAGTGACTTCCAGTGAATGTTGAGACAAAACTTCCCCGCCCCCCCACACCAACCCAATTGTGATGAGTGTGAAAGGAATGGCTTGGACATTGTATGGATGCTTTATGGTGCTGGTGTGGGGTGGTGCCAAACTGGCGCATCATGTGGCAGCCAGGGTGTACAGCATCAAGTGAAGTAAATCTGGCCATGGTGAGGCCATCGCTGACCTCCCTGGCAGCAATGTTGTCGGGTGCTGATGCCCTGTATCCTGTGCAGCATCAGGTGATTGCGGAGAAGGTTGGTGGTGTTGTTGGTGATGTTGATGTGCCTGGTGATGTTGGTGTTGGGGCTGATCGTGGAAGGATTCAGAGGACCAAGGTGAGATTTTTTCAAGGGCACCGATGTTGCTGTAATAGATGGCAGCTGAAGTTGAGATGACAGAAGCGATCTGTTAATGGTGAGAGAGCTTGTTCCAAGGAGGTGACAATGGAGAGAGAGTTTACTCCAAACACTTCCAAACTGCATTAACATAGAAACATAGAAACATAGAAGATAGCAGCAGGAGTAGGCCATTCGGCCCCTCGAGCCTGCTCCACCATTCAATGAGATCATAGCTGATCATCCAAATTCAGTACCCTGTTCCTGCCTTCTCTCCATATCCCTTGATCCCTTTAGCCTAAAGAAATATATCTAACTCCTTCTTGAATATATTTAATGAATAAGCTCAAAAGTGTCTTCCAAGTCCTGAAGGCTCAAGCTTCTGACATTGCAAAGTAAACAGCTGTGAAATGGTAGCTTTCATACCAGTTTTGCAGCTGTCACCTATTCACAGCAATGGGGAGACATAGAGAACCCGACCTACTTACCTGACGTGACCTCTGAACAACGTGAACCCCGTTAAAAAAGTGGTAAAATAGGCTGGCAAAATAGTAGTCAACAAGCGTTTAACAAGCATATAACTATCTTAAATGCCTCCCCCGCCGTTTGGTGTCGGGTCTGTTCTGAAATCACAGACCCAACACTTTGGAAACTTACACGGAGGCGGGTTCAGAGCAGGCTCCCAACCTGCTGTCAATCATTTTGATTTTGACAGCAGACCCGCCTCCGAACCCGCACTCTGAGCACCGTTCGAGTGTCGGTTGGGTTTCTCCCCTCCAGCCTCAGGTTTGAAAGCCAGTTTGATCAGGTCCTGGCAATATTTGCATCGATTTAGGCTGGAGACTTGATTTTAACTGAAGCTGGTTTTTAAAACTCCTTTTTGTGTATTGCGGCTGCATTTAAAGGGACAGCCACCAACCCAAAACCAGACAAAAATACTTTGTCACAAATGAGAACAGGATCAAGCCTGGCTCTGGTGCTGTTTGTGGTCAAATAGCTTTCCCACTTAACTGCTCTTATGTTTGAGAGGTTAGCCTGGACGCAGCATATAGAGGGAAATCAGGCATGGAGGATTACACTCCCGAATGCAGCCTAATGAATTTTCTGTCCATTAATCTAAAGTAGGGAGAGGGTGAAATCAAACAAAATGGACCTTTTATGCTGGTCAGAGACAGGGTCAAAGGTCCTGATCCAGGATTTCAGTCTAACCTGCTTAAAACAATGGTCTACACGCTAAATGTGTGATTAGAAATTCATCTGGCAAAGCGCAAGATAAGTAAACACTATTGATTTGTAGTGACAGCTTTTCCTTGGTGATTCCACTTTACGATGCAACAACTCTGCAAGAGCCACTTGTGTATCAAACATATTTGTTCTGAAATGGAGGCTGTTGTGTTTGTCATCCATACAGGAAATGCAGCATTCCTTCAATGACATGGTTCAGGGGGACGAGCTGATGCATTGAGTTAGCGCACTGTCCTGT
Source organism: Somniosus microcephalus (assembly GCF_052327205.1). Lineage (NCBI taxonomy): Eukaryota > Metazoa > Chordata > Chondrichthyes > Squaliformes > Somniosidae > Somniosus > Somniosus microcephalus. The sequence continues at coordinate 26,952,935 of NC_141015.1, forward strand.
CACCTCTGGTTCATATTCATCCTAGATTAATAGAAACATAGAAAAATAGGAGCAGGAGTAGGCCATTCGGCCCTTCGAGCCTGCTCCGCCATTCAATATGATCATGGCTGATCCTCTATCTCAATACCATATTCCCGCTCTCTCCCCATACCCCTTGATGCCTTTTGTGTCTAGAAATCTATCGATCTCCTTCTTAAATATATTCAGTGACTTGGCCTCCACAGCCTTCTGTGGAAGAGAATTCCACAGGTTCACCACCTTCTGAGTGAAGAAATTTCTCCTCCTCTCAGTCCTAAATGTCCTACCTCGTATCCTGAGACTGTGACCCCCTGGTTCAAGACCCACACCCCTCCCCCCCCCCCCCCCCACCCCCACACCCCCCCCCACCCCACCCCCCCCCCACCCCCCCCCACCCACCCCCACCCCCCCCACCCACCCCCACCCCCACCCCCCCCACCCCCCCCCCCACCCACCCCCACCCCCCACCCCCCCCACCCCCCCCCCCACCCCCCCCACCCCCCCCACCCCCACCCCCACCCCACCCCCCCCCACCCCTCCCACCCCACCCCCACCCCCATGATGAAAGTTCCTCTCTCTGTTAGCTGCAAGGATTCTATGCAGAATGAGGGCACAGTCTGAACCAAACAGAGTATGGACACATAGCTCGAAGCCACTCAAATAATTTGCAGTCTCGATCACAGTGACATTAAGAATAGCTAGCTTGGGAACCACAAAAAAAATACTCTTCTGAAGAGAGAATAGAGGAAGATTTATTCTGTGTCTGGCCAAGGGAGATTTGAGCTGAGAATGCTTGATGCCAACACGCGGTGACGAAATTGGAAAAAGTGTCCCATTGCCCAGCACTCACATCCTTTATCTCAATGAACACAAAATCCATTCACCATCATTAAAAAACACATGTTTAATCAGAATATACATGGCGATGGTTTGCTTCTTTTTAATAAGAAATCTTCGGAGCAAGTTCTGCCAGTATCAGACTCAGTAGGGGTGATTTTCATTCAGAAGTCGGGAAGGAGGTGGGACTTCAACTTTCGGGGCTGTAGTCCCGCCTCCATCGAGATGCGGCCAATCCATGCGATTTTAACTTGATTGACCTTGTTGAGCCCGCCCAGTGGGCTCAGCAGGCCAATTAAGGGCCACCCGGCAACAGGTGACGTCACAGACTGAAATTTCATCTGTCAAGACGTTTTGACAGATGAAATATCAGTGTTTCACAGCTGTTTGAAGCTGTCAAACACTGACAGTCTTACTTCTAACCTGAGTCCTTCTACACAGACTCAGTTAGAAATCTCACCGGCACAGAAAGCTGCAGGCTGTCACTTTTGACAGTTCGCAGCCATTCTGCTTTCTGTGCCGGTGAGATGATGGACTCCCGAAACCTAGAGGAAGGAAGGCTGTAAAGGTAAGTACAGGTAATTTAAACTTCTTTACACACTTTAGACACACCAAACACACTTACCTTTGCACTCATGCACCCATCACTCACCTGAACACTGACATCTCGACCCCTCCAAGTCCTTCAACCCGACAGCCCGACTCCTCTAACTTGACGTGGTTTGGAGCTGTCGGGAATCCCACATGTCTAGCTTTAAAATAGGGATTAGGCTAAAAATTGCCTGTTAACTACCTGTTAACAGGCAGTTAATTGGCACTAATCCCTTCCCGCCTCGGGTAGGCGGGTCCCAGTGCAGGGCGGGTACCCGCCTCCTTTGAAACTTACATGGAGGCGGGTTGGGGGCGGGATGGTGTTGGGACCCCCAAATTCGGGACTTTAACCCCCCGCACGCCTCCAATCCCGACTCCACGGGTCAATGAAAATCGACCCCAGTGAATCTGCCCGACCTTATTTCAGTTAGAGCCCGTACAGCTACCAGAAAGAGAGTTCCACCCAACAGTGGGCTGGATATGAACCCAGAGGTGAAAGGATAGCATACTAACATACTGTGCCACCAGTATCACATGAAAAATATCACAATCCAGTTTATTAAATAGAACAAATAACTCACTCATTCCACCTTAATTTAATATCCTTTAATCTTCTTAATTACGAATCTAATTCATAAGTATGTGCTTTTATAATTCTATGCTGTATATATTTTATCAACACACTAATGTTATTTACTTTCTATTTGAAGGAAACTCCTTGAAGGTGAAGAGACAAGATTTGGTGGCTTCACTCCCTCTATGTATCCATACAAACCACAACCTTTCACAAAAGCCACCCCTACAAAGGTTATGCCTCAATATAGGTTTGTAGAAGAAATTATTAGTGCAACAACAAAGGAAGTTGAAATGACAGAGCTAGAAGCTGTTGATTACAAAGTGATGGTTGATCAGGACGCCAAGTCTGAGGAAGAGAAAACAAAACAAGATGAGCTAGCTGGAAAAGAGGAAGCTGTGGAGGAAGAATCTGCTGAACCAAAAGAGGAGGCTGCAGAGGAAGAGACAACTGAACCAAAAGAGGAGGCTGCAGAGGAAGAGGTGACTGAACCAAAAGAGGAGGCTAAAGAGGAAGAGGTGACTGAACCAAAAGAGGAGGCTGAAGAGGAAGAGGTGACTGAACCAAAAGAGGAGGCTAAAGAGGAAGAGGTGACTGAACCAAAAGAGGAGGCTAAAGAGGAAGAGGCAACTGAACCAAAAGAGGAGGCTGCAGAGGAAGAGGTGACTGAACCAAAAGAGGAGGCTAAAGAGGAAGAGGCAACTAAACCAAAAGAGGAGGCTAAAGAGGAAGAGGCAACTAAACCAAAAGAGGAGGCTGCAGAGGAAGAGGCTGAAGAAGAAAAGGATGAAGAGAAGGAGGGTGCTGAACCAAAGGAGGTTGAAGAGGAAAAAGCTGTTGAACCAAAAGAAGAGGCTGAAGAGGAAAAGGCTGAAGAGAAGGAGGTTGCTAAATCTAAAGAGGTTGAAGAGAAAAAGGTTGAAGAGAAGGAGGTTGCTAAATCTAAAGAGGTTGAAGAGGAAAAGGTTGAAGAGAAGGAGGTTGCTAAATCTAAAGAGGTTGAAGAGAAAAAGGTTGAAGAGAAGGAGGTTGCTAAATCTAAAGAGGTTGAAGAGGAAAAGGTTGAAGAGAAGGAGGTTGCTAAATCTAAAGAGGTTGAAGAGAAAAAGGTTGAAGAGAAGGAGGTTGCTAAATCAAAAGAGATTGAAGAGAAAAAGGTTGAAGAGAAGGAGGTTGCTAAATCTAAAGAGGTTGAAGAGGAAAAGGTTGAAGAGAAGGAGGTTACTAAATCAAGAGAGGTTGAAGAGAAAAAGGCTGCTGAACCAAAAGAAGAGGCTGAAGCGGGAAAGGCTGAAGAGAAGGAAGCAGCTGAATCAAAAGGGACTGAAGAGGAAAAGGCTGCCGATCCAAAAGCAGAGGGTGAAGAACAAGGTAAGGCTAAACTCAAAGAAAAGGCTAAAGAGCCAAAATCCACTGAAACAAAAGAAAAGACTGAGGGAGAAGCTGCTGAGACAACGGTGGGAGACGAGGCTGACTTGGCAGGCCCGACAGCGAAGGGGCCCCTGAAAGACCAGAAGTCAAAAATAACAAAAAGCCAGGAAGATAAACATGAACCAGCTTCTGCAACGAAAGCCGAGCAGTAAAGAGAAAGAGAAAGTGGTTCAACAAAAGGAAGGCGAGCAGCAGCTATTGCCCAGTGCCGAATAAAAATAAAAGCTGAATGGAACAATGAGGAATGCATGTTAATGGACACAAGATTCGGCACTTCAGCAATCTGAGAGATTACAGAATTGAAGCATCTATTTATACAATAGAAAATATGAGATATTCTCAGGGCAATAACTTCAGTCAATTGGTTGCTGCATGAATAATTGCACTGTTAAATACTGCAGGCATAAACAAGTAAAATGCATTTGACTGTGAGGAACTGAGATTTCCTGAGGTGCAATGTATATAAATACCTGCTAATAAAAGAAACTTCAATCAGATATTTTGAATTAATGATTAGGGGAGACATTAATATGTTTGGCAAACAAATCTACCATCTGTCAAAAGTGCAACCAGGACTTGCATTTATATAGTGCCTTTAGTGTAGAGAAGCGTAAGAACTTAAGAAATAGGAGCAGGAGTAGGCCATTCGGCCCTTCGAGCCTGCTCTACCATTCAATGAGATCATGGCTGATCTTCTGCCTCAACTCCATTCACCGGCCCTATCGTCATATCCCTTGATGCCCTTACTAGTCAGAAATCTATCGACTTCTGTTTTGAATATACCCAATGACTGAGCCTCCACAGCCCTCTGGGGTAGAGAATTCCAAAGATTCACCACCCTCTGTGTGAAGAAATTTCTTCTCATCTCAGTCCTGAATGGCCTACCCTTTATCCTGAGGCTGTGGCCCCTGGTTCTAGACTCCCCAGCCAAAGGAAACATTCTCCCAGCATCCACCTTATCAAGCCCTGTAATAAGGTGCTTCACAAAAGCATAAAGGAAACGGACGGCGGGTCAAAGAGGGAGAGATTAGCAGGGGTGGCCAAAAGCTTCACTGGAGGTGAATTTTAAAGAGGGTCATAAAAGAGAAAAGGAGGCGGAGAATTTTAAGGAGGGGATTCCAGAAAGTGGAACATAGATGGCTGAAGGTACAGCTGTCATTGGTGGGGCAAAGGGTGGCAGGGGGGTGAGTGCTTAATTCCCCTCTGCACATGGAACACATGAGCAGGGAGACCAGTCTACATGGCAGTTGGCTGGGAGGAGCAAAATTGGGTGAACTAGCAGCTCTTGAAGGGCTATTCATGGCATTGAAGGGAGTTTAGTACTGTGAAAGAGCAGAATCTGGGTGAAGAGTATAGTTTCCTTGCCAGAATGTGTGCAATGATATTAGTGGGAAAGGCTCCGGCATTTAGACCCAATTCCATGGAGGTCTTGGTGCAGCGGGTGGAGAGAAGGAGCCAAAAGGATCCTCTTGAGCTGAAGTGACCCACCTGTTAAAGGAGGTCCAAACTGTACAGGCAGAGATAGCGGAGCGAGTAAATACAATGACCCAGCCCATCGTTCTTGAGAGCAAATGAGTTGCAAGTTTGATGGTTTCAGAAATGCTAAGGTGAGGGTACCAACAGGCTCACTCTGCCTCCATAGCAGTTGTGACATCAATTTCTGTGCTGCACGCTCAGGGAGATAGCATGCACAGACCACTTACCCCCTTCTTGCAACCCTTTTCCAGACAACAGGAAGTAGAGGGCACAACTTTTTTTTTCATTCATGGGATGTGGGTGTCGCGGGCAAGGATTTGTTGCCCGTCCCCAGTTGCCCTTGAGAAGGTGGTAGTGAGCCACCCTCTTGAACTGCTGCTGCCCGTGTAGTGAAGGTACTCCCACAGTGACTTTGTCATAGCAGTTTGGTACATGGCTAGGCCATTTCAGAGGGCAGTTAAGGAATCAACCACATTGCTGTGGTCTGGAGTCACATATAGGCCAGACCAGGTGAGGATGACAGGTTTCCTTCCCTAAAGGGCATTAGTGAACCAGATGGGTTTTTACAACAATCTAGTAGTTACATGGTCACCATTACTGATACCCAGATTTATTTAATTAACTGAATTTAAATTCCCCAGCTGCCGTGGCGGGCATGTCTCCGGATTATTAGTCCAGTAACATAACCACTATGCTACCGTCCCCTTGAACTGCAGAAGGACACGCTAACATGGGGCACGTAACAGTTCAAAACTGAGCTCACAATGAGTACTGCCGGCAGAAACACCACACCAGCTAATTTTCAAAGCCCTGGCCTCAGAAGGGAGGTGGTCGGGATACAACTATGCTGTTTGGGGTGCTCAAGTTGTTGCTAACATCTCCCTGAAGGTGTTCTGCTTACATGCCAGGGCTGTGCTCAACCAGAAAGAGGGGACCAGTGATGGTGAAGCAGCTCACCCAATATGAGAAGATGGCCCTCACCCTTTCTGGCTAACAATCTATGGACAATGTTTTATAACCTTGTGTCTCTTTGGGAGCATTGCCCTGGGGATACATTGCAACTCTTCCAATAGATTCTTACTAAGATGAGACAAGACCAATTTGTACCAGAATCCTAGTGCATCAAAATAGGTTGTGTCAAGTACACTCACTTCTCTTCGCACCAACACAGCTGGTGGCACTACGGAGAATTTAGGGAAGAGTTTGCAGGTGCATCAGATGAATCACGAGTCCCAAGTGAGGAGGAGTAAGTGGAGGGGGGCACGAGAATAAGCAGAAAATTCTGGCAAAATTGCAACCCATGTCGTATGTCAACTTTATGGGCCAGGAATTAGTATCCTGCAGTGCTGCCTCAGGCAGCAGTTTATGCAGGAGGAAAAGGGCATTTTCCATTACCATTGAGCAGCCTGCTGCAGTAGATACAGGGGCCTGGAGTTTCCGCTGGGTTGCGTGGGTATTTCCAGCATAACTCGCCCGAAATCGGCTGTTGTGGGAAATCACCACTCGGCGTCAGATGTCGAGTTAAATCGAGCAACCTTTATTATAAGCTAGCAGGGGAGTGGTATGGCTGTCTGCTACCACCGACTCGATTAAATACAATTAGAGCACCATATTTATAGAGATTACATTGCATTTCCTGTACCATATGGTTATGCTCCGGGTGATTGCGTGCGCAAGTAAGTTTTGGGTCCATAGGCTAAGTACTGCACACACAGGGTGTCCTTGGTGCACGGGGAGCCCATCGGACCACTGCCGCCAGTTAAGCAACTCATTTCCCTACACAACTGTGAAGGCCGCTGTCCACCCTTCTCTTGAGTTGTGGCACCCTGTTGTCCTGTCTACGTGCGCCTGTTGTTTCTGATGAATTGGCAGAACGAAATATTGTCTAACTAGAATATGTGAATATGCTCAGTTTAACCCTATACACTTAAGGTATTGGCCCAGAAATTCGGGTCGGGGGCTTCCCGCGGGTGCAAGCCCCCGACCTGCACTTACCGAGCGCGCCGGCCGTTGAGCTGTGGGCCCCTGTGGAATTCCGATCCTGGGCCTCCTTCAACTGCCGGCGCGCAGTGCTTGCGTATCCCAGGGGCGCAGTTAGTCCGATGCGTCCCCTGGGATCACGTGGGCCATGGGGAGCCAATCGGAGCAGGGAATGTTTCATTCATAAGTTTGACAGGAAGGGCTGTCAAACTTATAAATACTACAAGCCCCAAAACATCACTAAATCTTCAAATAATTTTTTTTTTTAAATCATATTTTTTAAATAAACTATAAATTACATGAAATAACTATTTTAAACAATAATTTAAATTTTTGAAAAAAATAATTTTATTTTCTAACGGGGCTAAAAATAAACTTACCTTTCTTTAAAGTATTTAAAAATAATAAACCTGTGGAAAAAATGTTTTCATTTTAATTAATTCACCACTTACCTTGTAAAAAGCGACTGCTTTTTATATGTGTAACTGCTGGAGACTTACCCTCTCAGGAAAACCTGCAAAAATAAACGCAAGTTCGATGCGCACGCGCAGCCTCTCCCACGCACGCGTTCGAACTCTGAACCCCTTCTTTCAGAGGAACGGAAGTGCCGATTTCCCGCGCATGCGCAGTGCATGCAGGAAACCGGCACTTCCATTGGGCCTACGGGTGAGTACCCCATGCGTACTCACCCGTGGAGACCCGAACGTCGGCCACGCCAGCTCAAAAGATCGAGGAATTTTCAGGCGCAAGTAACGTCCAGCGCTGATCGAGTTTCCACAACCTTTCGCGTTGGATTAAAAAAACATCGTGCTGGAAGCGGGCCCTGCCCACAAAACTGGCCACGCCCCAGATCGAATTAATCAGCATGGCGAGTTTCCGCTAATTGCGCCCTTTTGCGGGACTTCGTGGAGGCTCTAAAAATGAAGCTTTTTTTTTAGGCGCAAGGACACTAATAGGCACCTTTCAAAAGCGGTTAAATATTTTTTTTAATTTTAACTTATTAAGAAATTGATTACCGTATGCCAATGAAACCAGTAAATGGTTCCGTACAGATTTTTAAAGTTATTTTCAGTTATTTCAAATCAGGTTACTCACAGGTGGTGGACTAGACACTCAGATTAAAAATGCTTATTTTTTGTGATAAATGGAAACTCGAGCAAAGAAAATTGCTTCTGAAAACCAGCACAGTTGGCGCCCAGATTGCCGATCGTGCCCAGAACAGAAAGTCCACCCCATAGTGTGCAACAGTGTGAACCTCCGACATCGCGTTAGTCCTGTGGGAAGGACTTTGTGGAATTGCAGAGTACCAGAGAAGCGGCAGCTTCACGCCCATCAGCTGGGGAACCTCAAAGCAGTGAAATACCAAGCGCAGGGCAAGGTGCTCATGAACATTGTGACTGGCACCATGGAAACCTCGGGCGCCCAGTTACACGAGTCTGTTGCCACCAAGAATTGACAGGTTGAGGCTAACTTAAACTTTTGGCAATTGTGTTAAACAGGCAAATCAGATCAGCTGCCCGTGATACACTCCACCCTCTTTCCCTTTCCATTGAAGTCAATGAGAATCTGGGCAAGGTGTATAACCGGCAGCCAATCAGATATCGGCCATACTACACTATCGCCAAAAGAAAAGAAAAACTTGCATTTCTATAGCGCCTTTCACTACCTCAGGACATCCCAAAGCACTTTACAGCCAATGAAGTACTCTTTGAAGTGTAGTCACTGTTGTAATGTAGGAAACGCAGCAGGCAATTTGTGCAAAGCAAGCTCCCACAAACAGCGCTGTGACGATGACCAGATAATTTGTTGTTTTTTTTAGTGATGTTGGTTGAGGGATAAATATTGACCAGGACAACGGGGATAACTCCCCTACTCTTCTTCGAACTAGTGCCGTGGGATCTTTTACGTCCACCTGAGAGAGCAGACAGGACTCAGTTTAACATCTCGTCCAAAAGACGGCACCTCCGACAGTGCAGCACTCCCTCAGTGTCAGCCTAGATTTTTGTGCTCAAGTCTCATGGAGTGGGGCTTGAATCCACAACCTCCTGACTCAGAGGGGAGAGTGCTACCCACTGAGCCACAGCTGACACTAAAAGTTAAAATTACCCCCACCATGTTGAAAAGTTGGAGCATTTGAAGAGAGCAGTAATGGCAGATTTTCCAACATCCCAGACACTCTGAAAGCTGTTCTCATTTAGATCAGTGCTCATCGATCCAGCTCAGAACCAGCAGCGTGACAGGAGAAGGGTTTGAGGAGGTGGTTTCCTCTCAAGGTGTCCGCATGTATTGCCCTTCAACCAGGTGCTTCGAGCAATTGAGTGCAGGTAGTGCCAGCAGCTACTGTGTTATCAGACCTGATCCCATGGCACTAGTTCATGTTGCAGAGACATCATGTGACTCTGCACCCAGAGGTTCAAAAGGTCAGGACCATCCCAACAGAGTCCACCAGCCCACATTAACCTACCACCACATTTGCTCCTCCCTTCAGGGAGCACTCAGACAAGACCATAGGCTGTTGAGTAGGACCAGCACACCTTATAGGGTCACCCAGGAGTGGCATGGGCCTAGAGCTTAGTGCACATTCGCAATGTAAACAAATAATTGCCAAGGTTTAATAAATTTGAAAACTGAGCCTGCAACAGCAACTAAGAATGGTAGCATAGTGGTTCTGTTAATGGACTGGTAATCCAAAGGCCTGGACTAATGATTGTGTGTTCAAATCCCACCATAGCAGCTGGAGAATTTCAATCCAGATAATTATAATAATATCAGTAATGGTGACTGGATTGTTCTAAGAAAACCCATTTGATTCATTATGTCTTAGGGAGGGAAATCTGCTGCCCTTACCCAGTCTGGCTGACGTGTGACTCCAGAGCCACAGCAATGTGGTTGACTCTTAACTGCCTTCTCAAATGGCCTAGCAACGCACTCAGTTGTACCGAACCACTACGATAAAGTCACTATGGGAGTACCTTAACCACATGGTCTGCAGTGGTTCAAGTCAGGTGGCTCACCACCACCTTCTCAAGGGCAATAAAGGCCAGTGATGCCCACATCCCATGAATGAATTTTTTAAAAACTGAGAAAACAGCAAAGTTGTTTTAAGAAATACTCCAGTGCAGGCCAGGTCTGTTGAGCAGTCATGGCCCATTTTGTATGGGTGAGGGGCACACCAGGCCAAGGTTTGCCTGAAGTCATTAAATCCTTCATGGCACCTGCATAAATATTCCATTTAAATGAAGCTTGCACATGCCCACAGCACAGTCTCCTTGCTTATCCCAAGATCATGTCTTGGGCACACTGCAAATTGGGCGCACAATGTCCAAGACTCAATTCCCTGATCTGTGCCTGCAACCAGTGAGGTTCCCCACTGTCGGCAGAGCATCGTAAGACTTACCCTATACAGTCGAACCCTCAAAGATCAAGGGGTTGGATTTTCACGGAGGGGGCGGGGGGTTCTCCCAATCCTCCGCCATAACTTAGCAGAAGATCCACAAAAAAACCCGGAGATCTTCGGATCTTCCGTTGGTTATGGTGCATGATCGGGAGAAGCCCCTGCCGAAATTCATCCCCCTGGTCTCTTTACAACGCTTCAGTCACTCATGGGTTAAACTGCTTGCTCAGAAAGGTGAAAACATCGGCTGGATCATCTTTTTATTTAACTAGCTTCTAATTTTATAAAAATTGAAGAATATATTCATGATAGTGAATGCAATTTATTAATGATTTATGCTGATTAAGCCTAACTAACATCAGCAAATTAGAATAACTACAAAATAGATATTATAAAAATTGCAGAGTATAATTATTTTGACATTATAATTCACATTTATATATAATGCCTTTCATGCAAAGGCGGCGTATGCTAAATAAGCCTTAATGTAGATTGGAATATTAAGATACTTACAGCATAAACTATTGGCTACAATTCAAAAACTGTAAAATCTATCCTTATGAAATATGAGAGTATACTTATTATGCTAAAATGGATTACATATCAATAAGTTAGGCTAATAAAATAACATTTTCTTGCCAGTTGGTTTGTTTTGAAACTGTATTTCACTGGAACATGAAGACTGTTAATTACCATTAAGTTATAAAAACACCCGTGTCTAAGAATGTTGGAAACTGCAGCGACTCTCTCTACAACAGGTGCCATTTCATGGACCACACCGAGTACACAATCCTTTCTAACCTTGAGGAAGGATGTTTCTGAAAATGTGCACTAGAGTCATAACGGCACAGAAGGAGGCCATTCGGCCCATCGAGTCCGTGCCTAATTAGTGCATTTGTTAAACTAATGTTGTCAACAGCAGAAAAATAAATGTCATAATAATGCAGAAAAACATTCATTGTTACTATATCCACATTGCTAATCAAGTGCCATTGTCCACCCATAGCCAGATCCTCAGCTACGTATTCGTTAAATTGCTGTAAGCTTGGTTCAGCATTGAAAGATGCACTGAAATGGCAGGGGATTTTACAATGGACACCTCACAAACATGAACCATAAATAACACAAACGTAAATGGTTGCGAAAGATCTTCAGCTATCAAAATCTTTCACATATGTACGTGAAGATAAGTTGACAGATCAAAACCTGCTGCACGGTACATGCGTCTTATGTAATTAAAATCAGTCTTTTGGCACAGCCCTTTAACTGGTGGTCATCGCAGAATCCATCCAATAATTTAGTAGCAAATTAATAGCAAAACAAGCTTGTAAGTTCTGACTGTCCTTTATAAACATATCTCACAAATATATCTTTTCAATCTCCATACTACATAAGCATCAATTTTCTCCTGAACTCCCCAATCCTAGTTATTATTGAACATGTGGCTGATGATGGTTGAGAGATGTGGGCCGCTGAAATGACTATTCACTATTTCCAGTGTGCAGTGCGAATAACTACAGCCGCACGTCGAGAAACAATTGATTAATCAGCAGCTCAATCAGCGTGTAACAAGTTCAGTATCTAAGACTGTACCAGACTGGGCAATCACTCCCCTCGGTATAGAACTGTTGTCGTTAGACAGCAACACCGCTCGGCTTTAATGTGATCACTGCATGTCGGCTAAATGAGCAGTCACATTTCAAGTCATTGAAGAGGAAATAGGGAGCACTCCACTCAGCTCAGCCTTAATCCCTTCAGCTTGTCCCTTAGACAACACTAATAGCAGTAATGTTACTTAGATCAGACGCTCATGCTGTTTGCAATCTATTCCTGAAATTAATTACCTCTTTATTCCCATTATTCCAGCACCGTTTTATCCATTTTTTTTTGCTAGTTATCTGAAAAACAGGAAAAGCTGGAAACCTACAGCAGGCCAATCACATCCGTGGAGAGGTCAAACAACCAATGTGTTGGGTGCACACCTTCATCAGAACGCTCCACAGATGCTGTCTGACCCTCAGTGTTTCCGACGTTTTCTGTTTCAGATTTTCAACATCTGCAATATTTTGCTTTCTATTCCTTTTTCGATTATTTTGCAGACAGTTTTCAAATGCTCTAAATTTCTTTATCTTTGCTTGTATTATTTCCCTCTTACCAAACAGTTCACTTGCTAAGCTAAATGGCTACTTTGCCTGGTACTGTATAATGTACTTTGTCGGTTGAGATTGGCATGATACCTATTATCCATTCCACATGAATGGGCGTATCATAAGATCACAGAATAGACACTGGCGAGGAAGGCCATGTAGACCATCTTAGTTCATTTGTCCAGAAAGAAAAATCTAAAGCCCCCCGCAATCGACCCGCCATTTTCACCTACACTATTCCACCTAGAAGTCTATTCCAAGTGTTGATCACTCTTTGCGAGAAGAAGTTTCTGACATCAGTCCTAAGTTTGCCTTTCACCAGTTTGAGCCCATGTTCTTTGTCCTATGGTATTGGTTTTAACTTGAAGTCGCCTTTAAAGAAAGAAAGACTTGCATTTATATAGCCCCTTCCATGACCTCTGGACCTCCCAAAGCACTTTACAGCCAATGAATTACTTTTGAAGTGTCGTCACTGTTGTAAGACCTTTCCTGTACCATGTAATACCTTATATACTTCTATAAAGTCCTATCACAGTTGTCTTAATTTCTTTGGCCTTCCTTCAAAGCTCAATCCTCACACACTGATTGTCACCTTGTGGCTTTTCTCTGCATCACACCCAGGGCTTGAAGGTTTCCCTTGTGCCTTGGTGACCAGAACTGGACACAGTATTTAAGGTGCAGCATGATCAAAGCGCAGTACAATTTGTTGATGGCTGCTCCACAATAATTTGACATTTTAAGTGCCATGTCTATTAGCACACCCACTTCACCTTCAACCTTACCTTTAGCAAGTTCTACCAGTCATTGAGTGCGTGCGGCACCCATTCTTTCTTCCAATATACACCTTACACTTACCTGTATCAAATTTCACCTTCCCATTCCCAAATGTAATGTAAAATGCTGATCGATATTTATGTATGTATCTATCCATTTATTTGGTGCATCTATGCTAGACAAGGTGTCGATGACAGCTGGGGGATGACAATCCTCACCATGATAGCATCAAGCAAACCAAGGCCAGCTTATATGTACATTGGATTAACATGGATCATATGTACATTGTGCAATTTAACAGCGGCTTTACTACATTGACACTTCCTGTGTCCCTGACGGCCATGTGTGCGGGAAGTGTATCTAGCTGCAGCTACTGGCAGACCGCATTGCGGCGCTGGAGCTGCGAATGGATACATACTGGAGCATTCACGATGCTGAGGACGTCGTGGATAGCACGTTTAATGAGTTGGTCACACCGCAGGTAAAGGCTGCACAGACAGGAAGGGAATGGGTGACCGCCAGGCAGAGTAGCAGGCGCAGGCAGGTAGTGCAGGGGTCCCCTGTGGCCATCCCCCTCTCAAACAGATATACCGCTTTGGATATTGTTGGGACAGATGGCTTATCAAGGGAAGGCAGCAGCGGCCAGCTTCCTGGCACCATGGGTGGTTCTGCTGCACAGGACGGGAGGAAAAAGAACGGGAGAGCTATAGTGATAGGGGATTCTATCGTAAGGGGAATAGATAGGCATTTCTGCAGCCGCAAACGAGACTCCAGGATGGTATGTTGCCTCCCTGGTTGAAGGGTCAAGGATGTCTCGGAACGGCTGCAGGGCATTCTGGAGGGGGAGGGTGAACAGCCAGTTGTCGTGGTGCATATATGTACCAACGATATAGGTAAAAAAATCGGGATGAGGTCCTAAAAGCTGAATATAGGGAGTTAGGAGGTAAATTAAAAAATAGGACCTCAAAAGGTAGTAATCTCAGGATTGCTACCAGTGCCACATGCTAGTCAGTGTAGAAATAGAAGGATATTTCAGATGAATACGTGGCTAGAGGAATGGTGCAAGGGGGGGGGGGATTCAAATTCCTGGGACATTGGAACCGGTTCTGGGGGAGGTGGGACCAGTACAAACCGGACGGTTTGCATCTGGGCAGGACCGGGACTGATGTCCTAGGGGGAGTGTTTGCTAGTGCTGTTGGGGAGGGTTTAAACTAAAATGGCAGGGGGTTGGGAACCTGTGCAGGGAGACAGAGGAAAGGGAAGCAAGGATAGAAGCAAAAGAGAGGAAGGAGAAAAGCAAAAGTGGAAGGCAGAGAAATCAAGGGTGTAAATCAAACAGGGCCTCAGTAAATAATAATTCTAAAAGGACTAAGAGTGTTAAAAGAACAAGCCTGAAGGCTTTGTGTCTTAATGCGAGGAGCATTCGTAATAAGGTGAATGAATTAGCTGCACAAATAGATGTAAACGGATGTGATATAATTGGGATTACGGAGACATGGGTCCAGGGTGACCAAGGCCGGGAATTCAACATCCAGTGGTATTCAATATTCAGGAAGGACAGGCAAAAAGGAAATGGAGGTGGGGTAGCATTGCTGGTTAAAGAGATTAACACAGTAGTAAGGAAGGATATTAGCTCTGATGATGTGGAATCTGTATGGGTAGAGCTGAGAAATACCATGGGGCAGAAAACATTAGTGGGAGTTGTATACAGACCCCCAAAGAGTAATGCTGAGGTTGGGGATGGCATTAAACGGGATATTAGAGACATGTGCAATAAGGGCACAGCAATTATCATGGGTGACTTTAATCTACATATAGATTGGGCTAACCAAATTAGTAACAATACTATGGAGGAGGAATTCCTAGAGTGTATACGGGATGGTTTCCTGGACCAATATATCGAAAAACCAACTAGAGATCAGGCCATCTTAGACTGGGTATTATGTAATGAAAAAGGATTAATTAGCAATCTTGTTGTGCGAGGTCCCTTGGGGAAGAGCGATCATAATGATAGAATTCTTCATTAAGATGGAGAGTGAAGTAGTTGACTCAGAGACTAGGGTCCTGAATTCAAATAAAGGAAACTACGATGGTATGAGGCACGAGTTGGCTAGGATGGATTGGGGAACGTTACTTAAAGGGTTGACAGTGGATAGGCAATGGCAAACATTTAAAGATCGCATGGATAAACTACGGAATTTGTTCATCCCTGCCTGGCATAAAAATAAAACAAAAATGGTGGCGCAACCGTGGCTAACAAGGGAAATTAGGGATAGCATAAGATCCAAGGAGAGGACATATAAATTGGCCAGAAAAAGCAGCAAACCTGAGGATTGGGAGCAGTTTAGGATTCAGCAAAGGAGGGCAAAAGGATTAATTAAGAGGGGGAAAATAGAGTATGAGAGTAAGCTTGCAGGGAACATAAAAACTGAGTGTAAAAGCTTCTATAGATATGTGAAGAGAAAAAGATTGGTGAAGCCAAGAGTAGGTCCCTTGCAGTCAGAATCAGGGTAATTTATAATGGGGAACAAAGAAATAGCTGACCAATTAAATACATACTTTGGTTCTGTCTTCACAGAGGAGGACACAAATAACCTCGCAGAGATGTCGGGGAACATAGGGTCTAATGAGAGGGAGGAACTGAATGAAATCAGTATTTGTAGGGAAATAGTGTTAGGGAAATTGATGGGATTGAAGGCTGATAAATCCCCAGGGCCTGATAGTTTACATCCTAGGGTACTTAAGTAAGTGGCCCTAGAAATAGTAGAGGCATTGCTGGTCATCTTCCAAAATTCTATAGACTCTGGCACAGTTCCCATGGATTGGAGGGTAGCTAATGTAATCCCACTATTTAAAAAAGGTGGTAGAGAGAAAACAGGGAATTATAGACTGATAAGCCTGACATCGGTAGTGGGGAAAATGCTAGAGTCCATTATAAAAGATGTAATAGCACAGCACTTGGAAAACAGTGACAGGATCGGACAAAGTCAACATGGATTTACAAAGGGTAAATTGTGCTTGACTAATCTACTGGAATTTTTTGAGGATGTAACTGGTAGAATAGATAAGGGAGAACCAGTGGATGTGGTGTATTTGGACTTTCAGAAGGCTTTCGTTAAGGTCCCGCATAAGAGATTAGCGTGTAAAGTTAAAGTACATGAGATTGGGGGTAAAGTACTGACTTGGATAGAAAACTGGTTGGCAGACAGGAAGCAAAGAGTTGGAATAAACAGGTCTTTTTTCTGAGTGGCAGGCAGTGACTAGTGGGGTACCGCAGGGATCAGTGCTAGGACCCCAGCTATTCATAATATATATTAATGATCTAGATGGAGGGAACTAGATGTAACATCTCCAAGTTTGCAGATGACACAAAGCTGGGTGGACGTGTGTGCTGTGAGGAGGATGCAGAGAAACTCCAGAATGATTTGGATAGGTTGGGTGATTGGGCAGATGCATGGCAGATGCAGTATAATGTGGATAAATGCGAGGTTATCCACTTTGGTGGCAAAAATAGGAAGGCAGATTATTATCTGAACGGCAATAGATTAGGAGAAGGGGAAGTGCAACGAGACCTGGGTGTCCTTGTGTACCAGTCACTGAGGGTAAAATTGTAGGTGCAGCAGGCGGTTAAGAAGGCAACTAGAATGTTGGCCTTCATAGCGAGAGGATTCGAGTACAGGAGCAAGGATGTCTTGCTACAGTTGCTACAGGACCCGGGTTCGAATCCGGCCTCGGGCGACTGTCTGTGTGGAGTTTGCACATTCTCCCCGTGTTTGCGTGGGTTTCCTCCGGGTGCTCCGGTTTTGTTAAGTCTGTGTGTTATATTGAGAATTAATACACAGACCACAAGAGTAAACTTTAACAGGTCTTTACTAGTCGAAGGTCAGGGCGGAACTGCCCAATAAATCATTACACAGCACTTATATACCGGTGTGGTCACCACCGGTATTACAGTATACAGCAGCCAAGATAAAGTAGTGCAACCCTTAAAATAGTTCTCTTAAAGGTGGAACGGTTACATACACTACAATCCTCCCTTTTTAGCTTAACAGTATATGTTCCCCATTAAACATAACATAACATATATACACAACTTCATGTAACAACAGTTCACAGATTCAGTCTCTCTGGAGGCTTCCTGACTCGGTCCGGATAACGCCTCGGTGGTGTAGTAGTTTTCGGTGGTGTAGTAGGTTCTTTTGGCAAGGTCGATTCGGCTTGAATGTCAGTGTCGGGTTCATCTGATTCCAGTAGCACCGGATCGGAGGTAGATACTATGGGTATCTCTGCTTCATCATTAGGCGTATAGAGTTGTGGAGTAGGTTGTCCCTTTTCGGATGACTCTATGATCTGGTCAACATGGCGCCTTATTATGCTTTCACCAATGTCCACGGTATACATCAGCGGTCCTAGTCGTGTGCAAATAGTTCCAGGCTGCCATTTCTCGGTACGGTAGTCCCGGGCCAAAACTTGTTGACCTATCTGGAAGGTTCTAGTTGGCCTTTCATTCATGCCTTGAAATTGCCGATTCTCTACGTCCCTTCTGATGTTTGGCTTGATCAAATCCAGCCGGCATCTTAGTCTTCTATTGAAAAACATCATGGCGGGAGTTTGGTTTGTAACCACATGTGTTGCATTCCTGTACGCCAACAAGAAGTTATCTACCTTATGTTGTAGATTTATGTCTTCATTACCCATGGCCTTTATGGCCTTCTTGAAGGTCTGGACAAACCTTTCAGCTAATCCATTGGTGGCGGGATGGTATGGGGCGGACGTGTAGTGCTTAACCCCATTGTTTTTTAAGAACTTCCTGAATTCTTCGGACACAAATTGCGGTCCATTATCAGAACAGATCTGTTCCGGCAGCCCATTCCTGGCAAATATGGTCCTTAATACTGTGATGGTTTTTTCCGTGGTGGTGGAGGACATCTTTATTACCTCCGGCCACTTGGAGTGTGCATCCACCGCGATTAAGAACATTGAGTCCATAAATGGACCAGCAAAGTCGATATGTACCCTTTGCCATGGAGATGAGGGCCACTCCCATGGATGTAGAGGGGCTTGTGGTGGGGCGTTTTGGACCTTCTGGCATCCGAGACAGCTCTTGGTCATTTCTTCGATGTCTCCATCGATACCTGGCCACCATACAAACGCTCTGGCTAGGTTCTTCATTTTCACTCCACCCAGATGCCCCTCGTGAAGCTCCTTTAGCACTTTCTGCTGGAGTTTGGGTGGAATCACCACTCTGGATCCACACATCAAAGTCCCTCGGCACACTGACAGCTGTTCTCTTCTTTGTGAGAATGCTGGCAACAGTGGTTCGCCATGTGCTGGCCATCCCTTCACCGTTAAATCGTAGACTCGTGAGAGAGTCGGGTCATTTCTCGTCTCCTTTTCAATGGTAGAATTTGTTACTGGTAGACATTCCACTATGGTTGAGTGGAACATCTCCACTGGGTCCACTGTAGGCGCCTCTTCTACCGTTGGCAACGGTAGGCGCGATAACCCGTCAGCATTCCCATGCTGCTTTGATCCTTTGTATTCTATGTCATATTGGTGTGCCCCTAAGAAAAGGGACCACCTCTGTAGCCTTTGCACTGTCATAATGGGAACGCCCTTTTTAGGGTTGAATATGGATACCAACGGCTGGTGGTCTGTCAGCAGTGTAAACTTCTGGCCCTGCAGGTAATGATTAAACTTTTTTACTCCCCACACCAGGCTGAGAGCCTCCCTATCAATCTGAGCATAGTTGCGCTCAGCGGAGGTCAATGATCTGGATGCAAATGCGACTGGCCTTTCCAAGCCATTTGGCAACCTGTGTGAGAGTACTGCTCCAATACCATAAGGAGAAGCATCACAAGCTAAACGAATAGGTAGCGTTGGGTTGAAGTGAGCCAACACTTCCTCTGAGGTGATCAATGCCTTGCTTTTGCGAAAGGCCTTCTTACAGTCCTCGCTCCACTTCCATGGTACTTCTTTCTGCAAAAGAGCATTCAGCGGGTGCAGCACCGTGGATAGATTTGGCAGAAACTTATGGTAATAGTTAATCAACCCTAGGAACGACCTCAACTGGGATACATTTTCCGGAGCGGGAGCCTTCACAACAGCTTCGATCTTGTCAGGTGACTTATGCAGCCCCTCCTGATCAATGACATGACCACAGTACGAGATCCGTTTCTGAAAGAACTCACATTTCTGGCGAGTAACTCGAAGGCCATATTCCTTCAACCTGGTGAGCACCAGTTTCAAATTTGCAAGGTGTTCCTCATCGTCATCTCCTGTAATCAGGATATCGTCCAAGTAACATTGAGTGCTTGGAATTCCTGTAATACCTGCTCCATGGCCCTCTGCCAAATTGCTGGAGCCGAAGCCACTCCAAAAACCAGTGTATTATATCGATACAAGCCTCTGTGCGTGTTGATTGTGAGATACTGGCGCGACTCTTCCTCAACTTCCATCTGTAAGTAAGCTTGCGCCAGGTCTATCTTGGTGAAGCGTTTCCCGCCAGACAATGAAGCAAAGATATCCTCAATCCGCGGAAGCGGATATTGCACCGTGTGAAGCATCGGATTAACTGTGATCTTGAAGTCTCCACAGATGCGGACCTTCCCCGGTTCCCCAGGCTTGTTACTCGATGAGCGCTTCATGACGGGAACAATGGGCGTGGCCCACTCACTCCAGTCCACCTTAGACAGTACTCCTGAACGTTCTAGCCCTTCCAGCTCAGCTTCCACAGCAGGTCGTATCGCATAAGGTACCGGTCTGGCTTTGAAAAATTTTGGGTTTGCATGTTCTGCAATCTTGATTTTTGCCTTAATTCCTCTCAGTGTTCCCAGTCCCTGTTGGAACACCTCTTTAGCCTCATCCAATATGCTGGACAATCGTTCAGGTTTGACATCTTTTTTTCCGGAATCTACCGTTATTGCGTTTAGGGAGTGCCAGTCCATATTTATTTTCCTGATCCACTCCCGTCCCAGAAGTGGTGGACCTCCCTCAGGTAGTACATATAAATTCATTCCTTGGTGTTCTTTGCCCTTGTGTACCACCTTGACTTTTATCTTTCCGATGGGGTATACTCTTTGCCCCGTGTATGTCTGCAATACTATCTCCGTATCCCGTAGGGGAATATGTTTGAATAACTTTTTGTAATCTTGCTTATTCATGACCGTCAACGCCGATCCGGTGTCCAATTCCATCTTCACTTGGACTCCTGCTATCTGCAGTGTGACCCAGATAGTTTGTCGGTCAGCTTCCTTACTCACATTGTGAATTCTCAGACTACCCAGTTCCTGGCTGTTGGAGTCTAAATCCGAATTCTGTTCATCCAAACTCTTCTCAGTCACCTTATGTACCTTTCTGCACTTTTCCTGCGGTGACTTTTTGTTGCTGGTCTTCTTTCCTGACCGGCATACTTTGGCTATGTGACCAAGCTTGCCACATTTTCTACATTCCTGGTTTTTAAACCAGCATTGGTTCTGATCGTGTGTTGTCTTTCCACAACGATAACATTTCGTTGTACCCGAAGCCATTTGATCTACGCTGAGTACCGCTGCCTTCAGCTGCATTTCCGCAGTGCCTCTCGCTGCGGCTTCGTGCGATGCTGCAATAGTGACAGCCTTATCAAGTGTAAGATCATTCTCTTCAAGCAGCCGCTTTTGTGTTCCTTCTTTCGACAATCCACACACGAATTTGTCTCTCAGTGCCTCTGTCAGACTTTCCCCAAACTGACAGTATTTCGCTAGCTTCCGCAGTTCAATTAAATACTCCGCGTCGCTTTCCTCTTTCAGTTGCGTTCTCGCATAAAATTTAAATCGTTCCGCTAACATCAGCGGTGCGGGGTTCAAATGATTTTTCAGGACAGCCACAATTTTAGCGAAAGTCTGATCCGCCGGTTTAGCTGGTGATAGAAGATGCTTCAATAGCCCGTATGTCTTCGCACCCATTGAGTTTAGTAAGGTTAGTGCTTTATCTTCATCTGATATTTTATTTGCCTTCCAATATATCTCTATGCGTTCTACATACGTGGCCCAATCTTCAACATCGGGATCGAAATCGTTGATGTTACCACGCTTAGGCATCCTCGCAATCTTCTTGAGAAACAAAAAGAAATTTTTCTTTAACTTTTTTTTTTCAAAATGGCGGTTTCCCGCGCTTGTCTTCTTCCCCGCCTCCGAAAATGGCGGCTTCCCACGTTTGCCTTTCTCCCCTGCTGGCTGTAACGGCGATTGCCGTATTGCTGCGTTCGCCCTCCCCAGCGGTTTTCAAATCGTGCCTCCCAGCCCCTCTTGCAGTCCGATCCTTTCCCCCGGCTGCGGCTGAGTTCTCCGCGGTTTTTTTATTTTTTATTTTCTCCGCGCCTTATGCTGTCCCGGTCGCTGCGCCTCGCGGCCTCAGTAGCTGCCCGGCCTTTCTCACCGGTCGCGGTCGAGCTCTCTCTCGACGCTGTTGCATCTCCCAGCCCGCTTGCAGCCCGGTCTTTCGCACCGGCTGCGTTTGCCGTCACCGCGGCTCCCGTGCCTTACGCTGCCCTAGTCTCAGCGCCTCTGGCCCCGACTTCTGTCCGGCTCTTTTCCCCGGCCGTGGTCAAGTTCTCCGCCCTTATATCCTCCGTTTTTCCCTCCCCTACTTCACAGTCAACGTGGCCGGCTTGCTGCTCGTCGCTGATCGGCTTACCCACCACCGTGATAGAAGGGATGATCACTGCCTGTTGCTGATGGAAGGCTTCATGTCAGAATTCTTCCTTTGCTCTGCAGACCCGAGTCTTTTCTCAGCAGAATGATGAGGGCGGATGCCTCCTCTCGACGCCCGTTAAACTGCCTTGGATGTATCTCTGCCGCAGGGTAAGATCGTACTCGTCGCCACTGTTAAGTCTGTGTGTTATATTGAGAATTAATACACAGACCACAAGAGTAAACTTTAACAGGTCTTTACTAGTCGAAGGTCAGGGCGGAACTGCCCAATAAATCATTACACAGCACTTATATACCGGTGTGGTCACCACCGGTATTACAGTATACAGCAGCCAAGATAAAGTAGTGCAACCCTTAAAATAGTTCTCTTAAAGGTGGAACGGTTACATACACTACAGGTTTCCTCCCACAGTCCAAAGATGTGCGGGTTAGGTTGATTGGCTATGATAAATTGACCCTTAGTGTTAGGGGGATTAAATACGTGGGGTTACGGGGATAGGGACAAAAGTGGCAATCTGTGTGTGGAGCCGGAAGATGTAGGAGGGGTTCTAAATGAATTTTTTGCATCTGTTTTCACTATGGAGAAGGACGATGTAGACATAGAAATAGGGCGGGGGGACTGTGATATGCTCGAACATATTAACATCGAGAGGGAGGAGGTATTGGCGGTTTTAGCTGGCATAAAAATGGATAAATCCCCAGGCCCGGATGAAATGTATCCCAGGCTGCTGTGTGAGGCAAAGGAAGAGATTGCGGGGGCTCTAACACATATATTCAGGACCCCTCTGGCCACAGGGGATGTGCCAGAGGACTGGAGAACCGCTTATGTAGTACCATTATTCAAGAAGGGTAGTAGGGAAAAACCGGGGAACTACAGGCCAGTGAGCCTAACATCAGTGGTAGGAAAATTATTGGAAAAAATTCTGAGGGACAAAATTTGTCTCCACTTGGAGAGGCAAGGATTAATCAGGGATAGTCAACATGGCTTTGTCAAGGGAAGATCATGTCTGACTAATTTGATTGAATTTTTTGAGGGGATGACTAGGTGTGTGGATGAGGGTAACGCAGTGGATGTGGTATACATGGATTTCAGTAAGGCCTTCGATAAAGTCCCGCACAGGAGACTGGTCAAGAAGGTAGGAGCCCATGGAATCCAGGGTGCCTTGGCACATTGGATACAAAACTGGCTTAGTGGCAGAAGGCAGAGGGTGATGGTCGAAGGTTGTTTTTGTGACTGGAAGCCTATGGCCAGTGGGGTACCACAGGGATCGGTGCTGGGTCCCTTGCTGTTTGTGGTCTACATTAATGACTTGGATATGAATGTAAAAGGTATGATCAGTAAGTTCGCGGATGATACAAAAATTGGTAGGGTGGTAAATAGCGAGGAGGGTAGCCTCAGTCTGCAGGACGATATAGATGGGTTGGTCAGATGGGCGGAACAGTGGCAAATGGAATTTAACCCGGAAAAGTGCGAGGTGATGCACTTTGGGGGGACTAACAAGGCAAGGGAATACACAATGAATGGAAAAACCCTAGGCAAGACGGAGGGTCAGAGGGATCTGGGTGTGCAAGTACACAGATCCCTGAAGGCGGCGGAACAGGTGGATAAGGTGGTAAAAAAGGCATATGGGATACTTGCCTTCATTAGCCGAGGCATTGAATATAAGAGCAAGGAGGTTATGATGGAGCTGTATAAAACACTGGTTAGGCCACAGCTGGAATACTGTGTGCAGTTCTGGTCGCCACACTACAGGAAGGATGTGATCGCGTTGGAGAGGGTGCAGAGGAGGTTCACCAGGATGTTACCAGGGCTGGAGCGCTTCAGCTATGAAGAGAGACTGGGCAGATTGGGTTTGTTTTCCTTGGAGCAGAGGAGGCTGAGGGGGGACATGATTGAGGTGTACAAAATTATGAGGGGCATAGATAGGATGGATGCTGAGGAGCTTTTTCCCTTAGTAGAGGGGTCAATAACTAGGGGGCATAGATTCAAGGTAAAGGGCGGGAGGTTTAGAGGGGATTTGAGAAAGAACTTTTTCACCCAGAGGGTGGTTGGAGTCTGGAACTCACTGCCTGTAAGGGTTGTGGAGGCAGAAACCCTCACAACATTTAAGAAGCATTTGGATGAGCACTTGAAATGCCATAGCATACAAGGCTACGGACCAAATGCTGGAATATGGGATTAGATTAGACAGGGCTTGATGGCCGGCGCGGACACGATGGGCCGAAGGACCTCTATCCGTGCTGTATTACTCTATGACTCTATGACTCTATGTGTTGGTGTAGGGGCTACGGGGATCGGGTGGGATATGTGTCGGTGCAGGCTCGATGGGCCGAAATGGCCTCTATCTGCACTGTGGGGTTTCTGTGATCTGTGAGTTGTACAGGGCCTTGGTGAGACCACACCTTGAGTATTGTGTGCAGTTTTGGTCGCCTTATCTGAGGAAGGATGTTCTTGCCATGGAGGAAGTGCAGCGAAGATTCACCAGACTGATACCTGGGATGGCAGGAATGACGTATGAGGAGAGATTGGGTCGATTAGGCTTATATTCGCTAGAGTTGAGAAGAATGAGAGGGGATCTCATTGAAACTTATAAAATTCTAACAGGACTAGACAGACTAGGTGCAGGAAGGATGTTCCCGATGGTCGGGGAGTCCAGAACCAGGGGTCACAGTCTAAGGATAAGGGGTAAGCCATTTAGGACAGAGATGAGGAGGAATTTCTTCACCCAGAGAGTGGTGAACCTGTGGAATTCTCTACCACAGAAGGCAGTTGAGGCCAATTCATTAAATATATTCAAGAAGGAGTTAGATATATTTCTTAAGGCTAAAGGGATCAAGGGATATGGGGAGAAAGCAGGGACAGGGTACTGAATTTGGATGATCAGCCATGATCTCATTAAATGGCAGAGCAGGTTCGAGGGGCCGAATGGCCTACTCCTGCTCCTATCTTCTATGTTTCTATGAAATGATTTAGAAAGGAGGGAGTGCCTTACCTCCTGTAGCCCGGCCATCTTTTAAAATATTAAATATACTCTGCTGTCAATTTCAAATGATAGGAGACTAACTCCTCAGTGATCGCACAACACTTTGCGAAATTCGATGTAGAGTCAGATTGATAACATCACTCCACAATTATTCAGTCATTATTCGCACCACAAAGCAGCGATGTGAAATTCGAAGTCTAACTGACCAAAAATAGTTCCAGTTAAGCAGAGGCTCTCCAATCCATGTTAAATTAGAATAGTTCCTTGGATGCACTATCGACTCAACACTGGAGAGTCTACATCCCCCATTAGACAGCAACCTCCAGAAGTACAAGTACCTACTTCTACCCTATGGTTTTACACTTGTAGATACCTCAGGTTCAGCAAGTTCACGCTCGTTGAAAGTTCACGTATAGAAGAGAAAAATATTCCGGCAAAAGAAAAATATTCAGTCACATGCAGCAATATTTGAATGATGGATATTATTATTTCACTAGCTGGGATTACATCAACATAATGATGCTCACTATGCAATCCAGAGGCCATTAACAGCTGACCTTACCCCCACCTCTGGCCCTCAGCAGACCCACCGTGCCAATACTGGTGTCTCTGAAGGCAGTGTTGCCAGCTTTGGGACGGGCAGGTGTTTGCATGAGAACCTAAGAAATAGGAGCAGGAGTCAGCCATACGGCCCCTCGAGCCTGCTCCGCCATTCGATATCATCGCTGATCTTTGACCTCAACTCCACTTTCCCACCCGATTCCCATATCCCTCGATTCCCCTACAGTTCAAAAATCTATCGATCTCAGCCTTGAATATACTCAACGATTCAGCATCCACAGCCGTTTGGGGTAGAGAATTCCAAAGATTCACAACCCTCTGAGTGAAGAAATTCCTCCCCATCTCTGTCTTAAATGGCCGACCCCTTATCCTGAGACTGTGACCCCTAGTTCTAGACACTCCAGCCAGGGGAAGCAACCTCCCAGCATCTACCCTCTCAATCCCCTTCAGAATCTTATATGTTTCATTGAGATCACCTCTCATTCTTCTAAACTCCAGAGAGTATAGGCCCAAGCTACTCAATCTCTACTCATAGGAGAACCCTCTCATCCCAGGAATCAATCTAGTGGATCTAGAGAGAGGGAGATGTGTTTTTAAACATTTTTCAAAAATTAAATTGAATTAACACATGACAACAAAATTAATGTCAGAATGCCCAGGAATGGCATACATGACCAATTTAAAAGCAAGACAGAAGATCACGAACATGGGAAATTTCCCCTAAGCAAGCAAAGGAATCAACTGAAGTGTCAGCATTCATGTTCCCTCTATAATATGTTGGTACGGCCATTTTTCCTGTTACTGTCAGTGCATCTGCCCGATGAATTACAGCTGGGATTCTCTCCACTCCACAAGCTGTACGCAGCCTCCATCCCCCACAGGTATAATGCGTCAGATCTGAGTACTTCAAAACCTTGGCACTCATCGCTCCAGTATCCTCCGCGGTGATGGCAGCGTGCATGGTGTAACTGAGAGGGAATTAATGCAAGGGGCCCAATGGCAGATTTGTTCATCATCTTGAGAAGGTTCAGCAGATGCAGCAATGGCACAAGAACCTGAAAACAGAAAACAGAGGCCGGAGACAAAAGCAAAGTTCTCCTGCTCATCTTGCAGACGCCACTGAGCCAGGAATGGCAAATCTACACAGTTTTATTTGGAAAAACGATTAGAAAAATGAACGCAAATCGACCTCAACTGGAGGAACAAAAGCAAAACACAGCACCTGCTAGAAATCTGAAATAGAAACAGACAATGCTGGAAACACTCCGCAGGCCAGGCAGCATCTGTGGAGAGAGAAGCAGAGTTAACGTTTCAGGCCGATGACCCTTCATCATTCCTCCTTCACTTCCAGAAGATCTCCAGCAACTGAGAGGGAAATACGAGGGAGATGCAAAAGGTCAGCGATATTGGAGCAAGTATTCAGGCCTGTAAGAAAGACAGAGGCAATGCCAGTCACCCATGGATGAAATCATGTTTCTCATGAAGTCATGAGGAAGAGATGGCTCATCTGTTCTCTCAGATCCAAGCTTCACAGGTTAGTGTGGAAATGAAAGATTTCGTGAAGCCTGATCTGACGGGAGCCCTGAGAGAGATCCGAGCTCAGATGGAAGGATACACCAATGTTAACATGCAGCAAACTGAGGAATGGTTTACATCCAGAGTGTCCAAACTCAATGACGCAGGGGGTTCACGATTATGGTGGGTGGGGCGGGAGATTCCTTTTATCCCCACAGAAATATCAAAGTTACCTTGGCTGGGCCTCTTCGGCTTTGTTGCCCGGGGAAATGATTGGAACGCGTTAACTGCGAGCTTTGGCCATTTCCAACCTGAAATGGCAACTGGGGTGTCCGGACCAGGATTTGCATTTTGAAATGGGCCGACCGTCTGAAACAGGCGGGTGCTCTGGGCGCCCAGCGGTAAGCCGGTTTCAAAATGGCGGCGGCCACATCGCCAGGGTTAACTGGACAATAAAGCATTCCAGCCCCACTAATGATAGGCCCCTTTGAGATAACCTGCCAATTCGGGTGTGGGGGCTTCTATTTAAACCTGTCCATCGTTGATTCTGTGCCATTCAGCACTGGTTTAATTCTGAACTCTGATTAAATAGATAATGTGTCACCCAGCTGGTTCGCTTTTGCAAGACTAACTGCCGTCCTCTGCATCCATTTCAACGATTACTAGCTCCCTGGAACTTCTCTCTTTAGGCAGATGGTTACTTCAATATTAAAACCATATCACACTTCATATTAAAACCATATCACACTTCATATTAAAACCATATCACACTTCATATTAAAACCATATCACACTTCATATTAAAATCCTTTCACACTTCATATTAAAAACATATCACACTTTATATTAAAACCATATCACACTTCATATTAAAACTATATCACATTTCATATTAAAATCATATCACACGTTATATTAAAATCAATATCACACTTCATATTAAAACCATATCACACTTCATATTAAAATCATATCACACTTCATAGTAAAACTATTACGTCTGTGAATGATTGAGACACGGACAGCAGGAGTTGAACAAAACAAGTCTTTACTGATGGAAGTCAATAGTGAAACTGAAAACAACAGAGGCTCACTAGCGCCTTTTATACAGGGGTGGTCACTGCCGGTACTGCAGTCTGAGACCAGTTATTCTCTTAAAGGTACATACACAACAATTCCTCCCCTTTTAGATAAACAGTACATAACATTCATTTAACAACTAAATGATAACTAATTACAATCACAATTACGGTTGCTAGATACATTGGTTAAGTTTAAGCAATTATAAGTTCAGTCTTTGAGGAGGCTTCCTGATTCTGTCTGGATAACGCCTCTTTGGGGTATCAGGTTCTTCTGGCAATGTTGAGTCGGGATCAATGTCGTTGTTTGGTTCATCTGCTTCCAATATTACCAGTTCTGCGGTAGCTGCAGTTGGAACGTCGATTTCATTACCAGGTGTATCAGATCGTGGTGTGGAGTTGACGTTTTCCAGTGACTCTAGAATCTGGTCAGCATGGCGTCTTACAATGCTCTCCCCAACGTCCACGGTATATATGAGAGGTCCTTGTCGTGTACAAATCGTTCCTGGCTGCCATTTCTCAGTGCGGTAGTCCCGGGCCAAAACTGGTTGACCTATCTTAAAACTCCTGGTCGGCCTTTCATTCATATTCTGAAACTGCCTGTTCTCCACATCTCTTCGGACGTTTGGCTTAACCAAATCCAAGCGGCATCGTAGTCTTCGATTGAAGAACATCATGGCTGGAGTTTGGTTGGTAACCGCATGTGTCGCATTCCGGTAGGCAAACAAGAAGTTGTCCACCTTGTGTTGTAGGGGTATATCTTCATTACACATTGCCTTGATAGCCTTCTTGAATGCTTGGACAAACCTCTCGGCCAATCCATTAGTGGCTGGATGATATGGGGCAGATGTGTAACGCTTAACACCATTGTTCTTTAAGAACCTCCGGAACTCTTCAGACACAAACTGTGGTCCATTGTCAGAGCAAATCTGTTCAGGCAGCCCATTCCTGGCGAATATGGTTCGTAAAACTGTGATCGTTTTTTCCGTGGTGGTTGAGGACATTTTTATTACCTCTGGCCACTTTGAATGTGCATCCACCGCAATTAAAAACATCGAGTCCATGAAGGGACCAGCAAAATCAATGTGCACCCTTTGCCATGGAGATGAGGGCCACTCCCATGGATGCAGAGGAGCTTGTGGTGGGGCGTTTTGGACCTTCTGGCATCCTGCACAGCTCTTGGTCATCTCTTCGATTTCTCTATCGATTCCCGGCCACCATACAAACGCTCTGGCTAAGTTCTTCATTTTTACCCCACCCAGATGACCCTCATGAAGCTCATTGAGCACTCTATCCGTCAACTTAGGTGGAATTACTACTCTGGATCCACACATCAAGGTTCCTCTGCACACTGACAGCTGTTCTATTCTCGGCGAGAATGCTGGCAGCAGTGGTTCGCCATGTGCTGGCCATCCCTTCACCGTTAAATCATAGACCCGTGATAATGTCGGGTCATTCCGTGTTTCCTTTTCTATGTTTGCATTCGTCACAGGGAGACATTCGACTATGGTCGAGTGGAATAACTCCATTGGATCCACTGCAAGGTCTTCTTCTTCCACCGTCGGCAACGGTAGGCGTGACAATCCATCAGCATTTCCATGCTGTTTAGTTCCTTTGTACTCGATGTCATATTGGTGTGCCCCTAGGAAAAGGGACCACCTCTGCAGCCGTTGTGCTGTCATTATCGGTACGCCCTTCTGAGGGTTGAAAATGGAGACAAGAGGTTGATGATCGGTTAGTAGAGTAAATTTTTGACCGTGCAGGTAGTGATTGAACTTCTTCACCCCCCACACTAGGCTGCGGGCCTCTCTGTCAATCTGGGCGTAGTTACGCTCGGCAGAAGTTAACGAGCGTGACGCAAAAGCTATCGGCCTCTCTAAACCATCAAGGAATTTATGTGACAGTACCGCCCCAATGCCGTAGGGAGACGCATCACACGCCAGTCTGATCGGCAGTGCTGGGTTGTAGTGAGCCAATACTTCCCTTGAAGTGATTAAGTCCTTACTCTTCTGAAAGGCCCACTTACAATCATCGCTCCATTTCCATGCTACCCCCGTTCGCAGCAGGGCGTTCAGTGGGTGCAGAATCGTCGACAAATTCGGCAAAAACTTATGGTAGTAATTCACCAATCCGAGGAATGACCTCAGTTGCGACACATTTTCAGGCACTGGGGCCTTAACAACCGCTTCAATTTTGTCAGGGGACTTATGTAACCCCTCTTCATCAATCACGTGGCCACAATACGATATCTGTTTCTTAAAAAATTCGCACTTGGGGCGGTTGGCTCGCAGCCCATGTTCCCGTAGTCTAGTGAGCACCTGTTCTAGGTTGTTAAGGTGTTCACTGTCATCTTCACCTGTCACAAGGATGTCGTCCAAGTAACACTGAGTCCCTGGAATCCCTTGCAGGGCTTGTTCCATCGCTCTTTGCCATATCGCCGGAGCCGATGCTACTCCAAATACCAATCG
The DNA here is from genome assembly GCF_052327205.1 of Somniosus microcephalus. Taxonomy (NCBI): domain Eukaryota; kingdom Metazoa; phylum Chordata; class Chondrichthyes; order Squaliformes; family Somniosidae; genus Somniosus; species Somniosus microcephalus. The sequence continues at coordinate 26,983,454 of NC_141015.1, forward strand.
ATGATGCTGGTAAAGACCTTTGTGAGTGTTTATCGTGAGATACTTCCTAGAGGACTCTTCAACCTCCATCTGCAAATATGCTTGTGCTAGGTCAATTTTTGTAAAACGCTTCCCTCCAGACAGTGAGGCGAAGATGTCTTCTATCCTTGGAAGAGGATATTGTACTGTGTGAAGGACTGGGTTCACCGTCACCTTGAAATCCCCACAGATGCGAATCTTCCTTGGCTCCCCGGACTTATTGCTTAACGTTTTCTTCATGACAGGAACGATGGGTGTCGCCCACTCGCTCCAGTCGACCTTAGACAACACGCCTGCCTTCTCCAGATTCTCCAGCTCTGCCTCGACGGCTGGGCGAATTGCATATGGTACCGGTCTTGCTTTGAAAAACGTGGGAACTGCATTCTCTTCTATTTTTATCGAGGTGGTTACGCCTTTAAGCGTGCCCAGTTCTTGTTGAAATACCTCTTTGGCGTTAGCTAAGATTGTTGACAATTGTCCAGGAGTGACATCTTCATCTTTTTTACCGTCCACCGTCATTGTATGAATGGAGTGCCAATCTAAGTTTATCTTCCTGATCCATTCCCGTCCCAATAACGGTGGTCCACCATTTGGCAGTATGTAGAGATACAATTTCCGTATTTTCTTGCCGTTGTATTCGACAGGCACCCTTATTTTTCCTCTGGGGTATACTTTTTGCCCCGTATACATCGTCAAGACGATGGATGTCTCTCTCAAGGGTATGTGTGAAAATAGCCGCTCGTAGTCTCGTCGATTCATGACGGTTAGCGCTGATCCTGTATCCAATTCCATTTTAACTTGGGACCCTGCTACCGTGAGGGTGGCCCAAATGGTTCGGTGATCCTCTTTTGCGATTACATTGTGAAGTTTGAGACGGCTTAGTCTCCTGTTCCCGGATTCACTATCGCTCATCTGGTCTTCAGAACTACTGTCCGTCGTCTTTTGTACCTTCTTGTATGGTTCCTTAGTAGCCTTTTTGTTGTCGCTGGTCTTCTTCCCAGACCTGCAAACTTGTGCAATGTGTCCCATCTTCCCGCATTGCCTGCATATTTTGTCTTTGGACCAGCAGTCCTTCTGGTCATGGTTAGTTCTGCCGCAGCGATAACATTTTGCAAATCCCCGTGTCGTTTCGTGGGTGCCGTATTCCTGTGGTTTTTGTTGAATTTCTGCAGCTCCCCTGGCTGCTGCTTCATACGATACTGCCACGCTGAAAGCCTTATCTAGCGTCAGCTCTTTCTCTGAGAGTAACTTCTTCTGTGTTCCTTCACTTAGGAGTCCACAGACAAATTTGTCCCGTAGAGTATCTGCCAGTCCTGCTCCGAACTGGCAGAGCTTTGATAGCTTGCATAGTTCCGTAAGGTACTCAGCATTGCTCTCATCTTTATGCTGAGTTCTCCTGTGGAATTTAAATCTTTCTGCTATCAACAGCGGTGCAGGGTTTAGGTGTTCCTGTAGGACAGCAACAATTTCGTTAAAACTCTTTGCCTTCGGTTTGGCTGGAGTAATCAGGTCCCGCAATAGGCCGTACATTCTAGCGCCCATTAAGTTTAGCAATATCGATGCCTTTTTCTCCTCCGCTATTTCGTTTGCCTCGAAATATACCTCGACTCTTTCCACATACGTGGTCCAGTCCTCTATTGTATTATCAAAAGCAGTGATACAGCCAGTCTTCGGCATCTTGCAAATCTAAAATGGCGCCTCCCGCACTTTGCCTTCTTCCCCGATTTAACAAAATGGCGCCTCCCGCGCTTTGCCTTCTTCCCCGCTGATTAAGATGGCGCCTCCTGCGCTTTGCCTTCTTCCCCGCTGTTGTTAGCGCTGCTTTCCGCGGTTCCCGTTGCAACCTGCAGCTCCTCGCGGTTTCTTGTGCGTTTAATATTTCTTTTTTTTATTATTTTCCCGTCGTGGAACAACGCTGTGGGACTCTTGCCTCCCTCTTCGCGGGTCTATACGCAGCCCGGCTTCGTAGCACCGGCCGCGCCCTGTGTGCTCTACCCTCTCTCTCTCTTCTTCCCGACAACGCTGCTCGGCCCCGTTGCAAACCACCCGCTCGAGTTCGCGACCACCGCAGCCCAGGAAGGATCAGTGCACTACCTGCCACCAGCCCAATTAGCTGAAGCACCGTCGACAGGAACCAGGCCCCGCTTCCGACAGCTTCTCCAGCAATCTTCAACTCCGCAACACAGGGCGGGTGCCCACGGTCGACGCCCGTTTCTACAGCCTCTTACTTTCTTCTCTTTCTGGCCTCGACCTCTGCTCACTTCGCTGCAGGAATGGATCCCAGGAGGTGGTGCAGACTGTAGGTAGGTTCGTATCTGCTCGTCGCCAGTATTACGTCCGTGAATGATTGAGACACGAACAGCAGGAGTTGAACAAAACAAGTCTTTACTGATGGAAGTCAATAGTGAAACTGAAAACAACAGAGGCTCACTAGCGCCTTTTATACAGGGGTGGTCACTGCCAGTACTGCAGTCTGAGACCAGTTATTCTCTTAAAGGTACATACACAACAAAAACCATATCACACTTCATATTAAAATCATATCACACTTCATATTAAAACCATATCACACTTTATATTAAAATCATATCACACTTCATATTAAAACCATATCACACTTTATATTAAAATCATATCACACTTCATATTAAAACCATATCACACTTTATATTAAAATCATATCACACTTCATATTAAAACGGTGCTGTCAAGGTCAGTCTCAGTTCAGAAGTTCAGTGGACACCATTTAGTCCACTTTTATTTTAATATATTACCATTTAAGAATCACACTTCCCTAATTAACAAAAAAAGGCTAAAAGCAAACATTACTGCAACATAAAGACAAATCAATAACGGTATTACAATAGCACACTTCATCGGACCATTTCAAGTCAGTTTGCGAGACTCTGCTGCGCGTCTGATTTAAGCCTCTCCTACAGGTAGAAAGAGAAAGAAACAAAGGAAATATGTAAATTCGGCAACCTCCACATCAAAATGGCCTAAAGGCAGGAAACACCATGTAACTGAATACCTCTACTTCCACCAAAACAAAATGTTTCAATGTACTTCCTGAATGGACGGGTTGTAAAGTCCGCGCTTCAATAATACATGGACTTCGGGAGAACAATTAAACAGGTATTTTACTGAACAGAGGGTACTCTTTTGTTTGGACCCAAAAAAAAAAAAACAAATTGGACTGTAAATTAACAAAAGTTCAACTAAAACTTAACAAATCAAATTAAAATTTGGTTTTCTGGGTTGATGATGCACTCCAGTCCCCGAAGCGCCCACCGGTCGCGGAAATACTCAAGCGCACCGGCGGACACTGAACAGAGTGTACTCTTTCATTTGGACCCAAAAAAAACCCAATTGGACTGTAAATAAACAAAAGTTCAACTAAAACTTAACAAATCAAATTAAAATTTGGTTTTCCGGGTTGATAATGCACTCCAGTCCCCGCGGCGCCCACCGGTCGCGGAAATACTCAAGCGCGCCGGCGGACACCGCGTGCTCCATCTCCAGGGCCACCCGGGCGCGAACATGGCCACGGAAGAGAGGCAGGCAATCCGGCTGGACGACCCCCTCGACCGCCCGCTGCCTGGACCAATTGATGGCTCTTTTAGCCAGGCCCAGGAGCAGGCCCACAAGGAGGTCCTCTAACCTGTCCGCTCCCCTCCGCACCGGGTGACCGTAGATCAAGAGCGTGGGACTGAAGTGCAACCAAAAATCGAGGAGCAGCCCCTTCAAGTAGTGAAAGAGGGGCTGCAACCTCTCACACTCCATATAAACGTGAAACACGGACTCCTCCAGGCCGCAAAAAATGCAGGCGGCCTGGGAGTCCGTGAACCTACTTAAAACCTTATTGCACGGGACCGCTCCGTGCAATACCCTCCAGGCCAAGTCCCCGATGGAACAAGGGAGGACTCCCGCGTAGAGAGCCCTCCATTGGGGACCTCCGCCACCGCCAGTCGGCAAGACGCCACGCCAAGGCGTGTCCGGACAGTAGACATAGATGGCAAAGTGGAGAGTGTGCAGGAGCAGCCCGTACAGGAAACCCCTCTGCGCGGAATGAAAAGGCACGGAGGGTATTTCCTCGAGACGGCTCAAGTTGTGAGGCGCCGGTTCCTGAGAGGAGTTTCGGGGCTGGGCGCCGATGAGGAATTCCGTCCGAACGGGGGTAAGCTCGGACGGGATCGCCCCACATGCTTGAGCCGCCTCGATACACCTAGTGGAGTCGGGGCCCAGTGCCGCTTTCACCGATTCGATGGCTTCGATCGCGAGCCGGACGTTGGTCCAGGACAGGCGCCGCGCCAGCTCCTCTGGCGCCATGCAGCCCGCTCCTCCGCCATCGAGCAGGTCCCCGACTCTGGTCACCTTGCCAGGCACAGCCCTGCCCTCCGCCAGCCGCCCGAACCCGCGTTCATGGAGGTGCGGATTCCTGAGCAGCGGCTCCCGAAGGAGAGCCGTCGCTCCTGACGGGGGAGAGCTCTGCCTGGAAGCGACGTAGTTCCAAACCCATAGTAGTTCCTGGTAGAAGACAGGCAGCTCCCGCAGGCCGGCACGCCTGCCGCCCACTTTCGCGAACAGGAGCTGCGTGTCGTAATTGAGGCCGTGCAGCTGGCGGAAGAAAAACGTCGCCAGCGCACACCATCTCGGAGGATTCTCGACGTACAGGTATCTCTGCAGCGTCTGAAGACGGAAAGTCGCAGCCTGGGTGCGAAGGCACACCGGCGCCTGATCGCCCTCCCTAAGCGGGAGACACAGAACTGCGGCAGAGACCCAGTGCTTCCTTTTGTCCCAGAAGAAGTCGATGAGCTTCTTCTGCATCTTGGCGACAAACGCAGGGGGAGGGATCAAAGTGACCAGCCGGTACCACAACATGGCGGCCACCAGCTGGTTTATGACCAGCGCTCGACCCCTGTAGGACAACACTCGGAGCAGTCCTGTCCAGCGTCCTAGGCGAGCGGTGACTTTGGCCTCCAGCTCTTGCCAGTTCGCCAGCCAGGCGTCCTCGGCAGGGCTAAGGTAGACTCCCAAATAGAGGAGGTGCGTGGTGCTCCAGGCGAAAGGCCTGAACTCATCCGGCAGGGAGTCCACCCGCCACTGACCCACCAGGAGTCCGGAACATTTCTCCCAGTTGATCTTGGCGGAGGATGCGTCCGAGTAAATCTGCTGGCATTCCCGCATCCTCCGCAAGTCAGCGGGATCCGTGACCGTGAGGAGCACGTCATCGGCATAAGCCAAGAGGACCACCTCCACGCCCGGCCCTTGCAGAGCCAGTCCCGTCAACCTCTTCCACAAGAGGCGTAGGAATGGCTCCACGCAAACGGCGTATAACTGACCGGACATGGGGCATCCCTGACGCACCCCCCTCCCGAAGCGAAGGGGCGCCGTCAAGGACCCGTTAACTTTAATCAGACACTCCGCGGCGGCGTACAGAAGTTGGATCCGGGCGACGAAATGCGTCCCGAACCCGAATGCGCGCAGAGTCCCGAAGAGATACTCGTGATCCACCCTGTCGAACTCCTCCTGATCCAGGGAAAGGAAGGCAACCGACAGACCAGCCCTCTGGGAGTGGTGGACCAGGTCCCGGACCAGATGGATGTTATCGTGGATGGTCCTGCCCGGGACCGTGTAGGACTGGTCGGGGTGGATCATGTGGGCCAGCACAGTGCCAAGGCGAGCAGACATGGCCCTGGCAAAGATTTTATAGTCCGTGCTGAGGAGGGAGACCGGGCGCCAGTTCTTAAGGAGGCGGAGATTGCCCTTCTTAGGCAGCAGGACAATGACCGCCCTGCGCCAAGAGAGGGGCATCTCCCCGATCGCCAAACTTTCCCCCAGGAACCGTGCGTAGTCGCCCCCCAAGATGTCCCAGAACGTCCTGTGGAACTCCACAGTCAGCCCGTCCAGCCCCGGGGACTTTCCCCTAGAGAGCTGGCGGAGGGCGCCGGTCAGCTCCGCCAAGCTTAGCGGAGCGTCCAATTATTCGGCACCCTCCGGGCCGACCTTCGGCAGGTCCTCCCACAAAACTCTGCGCGCATCCTCGCTTGTCGGATCCGGAGAGAACAGAGCCCCGTAGTAGGCGCGGGTCTCCGCGCTGATTCCCTCCGGATCCGAGACCAGAGATCCGTCGTCGGCCAGCAGCCCCAAGAGCTGCTTACGGACCCCCCGTCTTTTTTCCAGCGAGTAGAAGAAGGGGGAGCCGCGGTCCAGGTCCCGCAGGAGCTGGATCCGCGACCTCACGTACGCGCCTCGGGACCCGACGAGCTGCAGGTCCTTCAGCGCGCCCTTCTTCTCTTCGTACACCTTCCGCAGGGCCGGGTCCTCGACGACCTGACCGAGACGGGACTCCAGGTCGAGCACATCCTTCTCCAACCGCCCGACCCGGGCCTCCCGCCTCTTGGTTGACCCCTTCGCGTACTCCTGACAGAAGAGACGGATGTGAGCCTTGCCCACATCCCACCATAGCCTCAAGGAGGGGAAGCCCCCCCGCTTCCTACTCCAGTCGGCCCAGAACCGACGAAATGAATCCCGGAACCGCGCGTCCTCCAGCAGCAGGTTGTTAAAATGCTAGTACGCGGACCCCCCCCGCGCGCGCAGCGGAGCGAGCTCCGCCCACACCAGGTGGTGGTCCGTGCACGGCACCGGCTGCATGGAAGCCGCCGGAACGCAGGAGACGTACGCCCGGGAAATGTAAAGGCGGTCGATTCTGGACCTTCCTCCCCCAGACCTCACACTAGTGAAGGCGCTGGAGTCGGGGTGGAGATTTCGCCAGACGTCCACCAAGTCGAAGGACCCGACCAGGTCCCTCAACTTCTCCATCGCCGCCGGGCTTCGCGGGGGACCCGAACGGTCCCTCGCCTCGAGGGTGCAGTTAAAATCCCCCCCAAGGATAATGCACTCGCCCACGTCGACGGAGCCCAAAAGAGCGGACACTTCTTCGAAGAAGCGCACTTGCTGCGCACCGGTCTGAGGGGCGTACACATTCACTAGATGGAGCGGCATGCCTCCCAGGCGAACAGTGACCTGGAGCAAGCGGCCCGGCACGTGCTCCTTGAACCCCAAGATCTCCGGCTGAAAATGCGGGGCCAGCAAGATAGCCACCCCGCTGGAATTTGTTGGAGAGGTGACTCATGCTGACCCCTCCTTGCCACTCCAGGAGCCATGTGGCTTCGTCTCCCGGAACGGTGTGGGTTTCTTGCAGGAAGCACACCGCATACTTCCCGTCCCGAAGGACCGAGAAGTTATTGAATCTGCGGCGCGCCTCCCTGCTGCCATTGATGTTGAGGCTGGCTATGGTTATCTTCATGTCAGAAGCATAGTACAACCTCTACCTACACCTAACGGGGGGAGGGCGCACAGCCACTGGTCAGCCGCCACTTCCTCAGCAGCCCAGTGAGAAACGTTCTGAGCCGACGCAGCTCAAGCGGGTTCACACTCTCGTCCGCGCCCATGATTTTAATGGCGGCGCGGACGGACACAATGAGCAGCGCCAGCTCCGACCACCTGTCGAGGGCCAGCCGGATCTTATTTTGCCGACCCTGGCACGTGGCCATAAAGTCCCGGAGTTCCCTTACGGGAATGAGGAGAGACTCAGCGAGGGGCACGAGGTCATCCAGCGCCTCGTGGACGGTGGAGTCCAAATCTTCCTCCGTGCCCATCACTGAGTCCCCATCCTCCTCCAGGGGGTCGTCACCAGCGGCCGACCCGTCCGTCGCGCAGTGCGCAGCGAACGGCTCGGCCGCACCAGCCGGTCCCGCCTCCGCCCGGATCCCACCCCCAGGATCGGCAGCAGAGGATTCCTCCCTGGGCTCCTCTAGGGGCGCCGGGCCAGAAGACGGCGGCAGTTCAGAGTCCCCCCCCGCCTCAGACGCCAGAACGACCGGAGAAACCGGGGAGAGAACAATTCCCAGCTCCTCCAGTACGTCCGGCACCAGAGACGCAGCCAGGGGGCCATCCTCCTCCCCGCCACCAGCCTCCGACCCAGCGGATGGGGTGTTTTCAATTAAAACCTCCACTGGGATGAGCAGCCCCTGGGAGATGTCCGGGTCGCATTGGGCGAGCTCATTTTCCTCGAGCTCGCCCGACCCAGACCCCAGGCCGCCCGACCCGGCGAGGGGTAACGGCACCGATAAAATGTCAATCACCGCCGCGGGTTGTCCCGCGCCCACCCCCATGGGCAGGGTCTCGTCCCCATCCCCGGGAGGCACGTGCCGGACAGACCCATCTGCCTCAGCCTCCCGAGGGACAGGCGACCCCTGCCGATCGCTGGTGGTAATGACAGCGGGGGGGGGGGGCGCAGTACCCGCGGCGGGCGACGACTCCCCCTGCACGGAGGGTCCTCCTCCTCTTCCAGGGGGTCGCGCCTTCTTTTTAACGCAGAGGGAGTGAGGGAGACCTCCATGTCTGCAGGGGCCTCCTCGTCCGCTCCCTCCGGCGGAGCAGGTTTGTCGGGTTCCTCGGGCCCGAGCCCGGCCGCAGGTATTGGCGTTTCCGCTACGGCGGTTGCGGCACAGGCTCAGGCACGAGGCCCCTCCCACTCGCGTCTGCCCCCATTAACTCCGCGAGGAGCGCGGGTGTAAGGGGCGCAAGGGGCAAGGGCTGGCCATCCACGGGGGGACCCGCCCTAAGGTGTTTAGATTCATTCCGCGCCTTCTTTCCGGCCGGACAGGCTCCCTCCCCCCCGCCGGAGGCCTTGGTGGCATCGGCCTCCGACGTCGACTGCGCATCAGCGGTTCCCGACGCGCGGGCAGATCCGGGGGGAGAAGCGGCGGCGGCGCCAGCCTCGGCCGCACTAGATGATCTGGCGGCCTTGGAGGCAGGGCAGTTTTTCCGAATGTGCCCCACCTCCTTGCAGGCGTGGCACCGCACACCGTCCGACGTCCAGAAGATGCGATAGGCGGTCCCCTCGTGGAGGACGACGAACACCCCGTCGGTGTCCTCCTCCCGCGCCAGCTGGATAAACAGCTGGCACCGGAAGGAGAAGACGTGGCGAAGGCTGGCCCCCCGGAAGCTGAGCGGGATGGGTGTGATCCCCGACCTCACCTCCCCAAGTTGGTGTAAATGGGGAAGGAGGAGCTCACCAGGAACATAGGGTGGGACGTTGGAAATGATGATCCTCTGCGCGGTGGCCTCGAGAGGATCCACCGGCAGGAAGGTCCCGCCCACGGTGAGCCCCTTGGCGACGGCCAGGGACACCGCCCGCTCCGACCCCAGGAAGAACACAGCCTTCCCATACATTTTTGAGGCCGCGACGATGGCTGAGGGGCCGACAACCCCAGCCATGGCTTTAATGCAGGCCTCAATGGTCATAGTGGGGTGAGTGTAGCTCTTCACCCCAAGCTTTTTTATTATCAATCTGAAAGGTGACGGGGCAGCAGAAGCAGCGGGAGCAGCTGTGGCTGTGGCTGCCACTCCCGCATAAGTCCTGGCTGGCCCCGCCACCGGCGAAGATGCAGTTGCCATTCTGGGGTGTTTTCTAAAAAGGGCTACACTCACCCAAAGTCACAGGCCTGAAGGTGTTAATTGTGGCCTCAGGTATTTTTTGGTCCTCAATTGAGCAGAGGGAGCTGTTTAAATTGAAGGCACACCTCTCCCCCTTATTGATTGAAATTGGGAGAGGGGCCTTCTCCCCTCTGCTCAATAGGCAATTAATAATTAAAGATGAAATGAGGTGCCTCAGAGAGAAAGGCAGAGAAAGACAAAGAGAGAGAGAGAGAGAGGGGGGGTGGGAAGGAGGGAGGCCACAAAGGCAGGGTCGCCACTCAGGATGGTGGGTGGGTGGGTGTCGGCAGGAGTACACTCTCCGATGAAAAATTTAAGTCTTTGAAGGTGGTCTTCTAGCAGGGGGAGAAGGTGTTTGCGTGGGTTTTCTCCGGGTGCTCCGGTTTCCTCCCACAGTCCAAAGATGTGCGGGTTAGGTTGATTGGCCATGATAAAAAAAAATTGGCCCTTAATGTTAGGGGGGATTAAAAACGTGGGGTTACGGGGTTACGGGGATAGGGCTTGGGTGGGATGGCTGTCAGTGTAGGGACCGGGTGCTAGGGTTTGGATGATCAGCCATGATCTCGTTGAATGGCGGAGCAGGCTCGAAGGGCCGAATGGCCTACTCCTGCTCCTATCTTCTATGTTTCTATGTTTTCTATGTCTTCACCTGGGAAAGCTGGAGATGCCCCAGGCTCAGTCCCACACCAGGTCTTAACGATGTACAATTGGGCTGATCACCTAGGCAGCTCCAGTTATCCCAGGTCAGGCAATAGGAAGGGGTGCTTAATTAGTGGTGTGTGTGGCCTAGTGTATTACAAGAGCCACACACACACACACACACACACACCCCTTGATGATCCAGCCCTTTTTTCTTCTTTTCTCCCCCCACCTAAAATACAACGTCTTTGGGAGAGTGCACCAAATAACACCCACCTGAAAGATGATGTTGTTCTTCCCTCCTTCCAAACAGTTGGTGGTTGTTGGTTGTTTCTCTCCCCTCTCTCCTGGAATGGAGGCCAATTTGGGGAGGCAGTAATGGGAAAGGCCTCTCCCCTGGTTGGTGTTGTTGCTGGCCTCCTCTCTCCTTCTCCTCCTCTGTCCTCTCTCTCCAGGCACCTCAGTTAATGTTATGATGGTGGAGTTGGTGGTGGTGGTCCAGCGTTCTCCTCCTCTTCCTGGTCAGGGGACCACCACTTTAGTCCACTCTCCTAGTCTGGCTGCTCCTTCTCCTTCTGCTTGCAGCTGCACAGCCAGCAATGCTGTGAATGAGGTACAGAGGGTAACGTCAGACAGAACATAGGAGACTGGTCAAGAAGGTAAGAGCCCATGGGATCCAGGGTGCCTTGGCGCGTTGGATCCTAAACTGGCTGAGTGACAGGAGGCAGAGGGTGATGGTCGAAGGTTGCTTTTGTGACTGGAAGCCTGTGTCCAGTGGGGTACCTCAGGGATCGGTGCTGGGTCCCTTGCTGTTTGTGATCTACATAAATGATTTGGATGAGAATGTAAAAGGTATGATCAGTAAGTTCGCAGATGACACGAAAATTGGTGGGGTGGTAAATTGCGAGGAGGAAAGCCTCAGGCTACAGGACGATATAAACGGGTTGGTCAGGTGGGCGGAAAAGTGGCAAATGGAATTTAACCCTGAAAAGTGCGAGGTGATGCATTTTGGACGGACAAATAAGGCAAGGGAATACACAATGAGTGGTAGGACCCTAGGAAGTACAGAGGGTCAGAGGGACCTTGGTGTACATGTACATAGATCCCTGAAGGCAGCGGAACAGGTAGATAAGGTGGTTAAAAAGGCATATGGGATACTTGCCTTCATTAGCCGGGGCATAGAATATAAGAGCAGGGAGGTTATGATGGAGCTGTACAAAACGCTGGTGAGGCCACAGCTGGAGTACTGTGTGCAGTCCTGGTCGCCTCACTATAGAAAGGATGTGATTGCTTTGGAGAGGGTGCAGAGAAGATTCACCAGGATGTTACCTGGGATGGAGCGCCTCAGCTATGAAGAAAGGCTAAACAGGCTGGTGTTGTTTTCCTTGGAGCAAAGAAGGCTGAGGGGGGACCTGATTGAGGTGTACAAAATGATGAGGGGCATCGATAGTGTGGATGAAGAGGAACTTTTCCCCTTAGTAGGGGGGTCAATAACAAGGGGGCATAGATTCAGGGTAAGGGGCAGGAGATTTAGAGGGGATTTGAGGAGGAACTTTTTCACCCAGAGGGTGGTTGGAATTTGGAACTCACTGCCTGAAAGGGTGGTAGAGGCAGGAACCCTCACAACATTCAAGAAGCATTTGGATGAGCACTTGAAATGCCATTGCATACAAGGCTATGGACCAAATGCTGGAAAATGGGATTAGACTGGACAGGGATTGATGGACGGCGCAGACACGATGGGCCGAAGGGCCTCTTTCTGTGCTGTAAAACTCTATGACTATGACTCTATGAAGTACAGAAGCCTGCTAGGGCCTTTTATACAGGGGTGGTCACTGCCGGTACTGCAGTATAAAATCAGTTCTTCTCTTAAAGGTACATACACAACAATTCCTCCCCTTTTAGATAAACAGTACATAACATTCATTTAACAACTAAATAATAACTAATTACAATTACAATTTTCTCGGTACTATATACATCAACTGTAATAATCATTTATAAGTTCAGTCTTTGAGGAGGCTTCCTAATCCTGACTGGATAGCGCCTTTCTCGAGTATCCTGTTCTTGCGGTGGAGTCGATTCTGGCTCATTGTCATTGGTTGGTTCATCAGCTTCCAATACCACTGCTTCTGAGGTAGACGCAATCTGTACTTCGGGCTCATTACCAGGTGCACATGCTCGTGGTATAGGTTTGGCTTGTTCCTGTGACTCTAGAATCTGGTCAGCATGGCGTCTAACGATGCTCTCTCCAACGTCCACTGTGTACATTATGGCTGGAGCTTGGTTGGTGACTGCATGTGTCGCATTCCGGTAAGCAAACAAGAAATTATCTACCTTGTGTTGTAGTGGTATGTCGTCGTTATACATCGCCTTTATTGCCTTTTTAAAGGTCTGAACAAACCTTTCAGCCAATCCATTTGTGGCTGGATGATATGAGGCAGATGTGTAATGTTTCACCCCATTATTCCTCAGAAACCTCCGGAAATCCTCGTACACAAACTGTGGCCCATTGTCAGAGCAAATCTGTTCTGGCAAGCCATTCCTGGCGAAGATGGTCCGTAGGACTGCAATAGTTTTCTCCGTGGTGGTGGAGGACATTTTGATGACCTCTGGCCATTTCGAATGGGCGTCCACGGCGATTAGAAACATTGAGTCCATAAATGGACCAGCAAAATTAATGTGTACCCGTTGCCATGGAGATGAGGGCCACTCCCATGGGTGTAGAGGGGCCTGTGGTGGTGCATTTGGACTTTCTGGCATCCTGAGCAGCTCTTGGTCAGGTCCTCGATTTGTTTATCGATTCACGGCCACCACACATAAGCCCTGGCTAGGCTTTTCATTTTTACCCCTCCCAGATGACCTTCATGAAGCTCATTGAGCACTCTGTCTCTCAACTTGGGTGGAATTACCGCTTGGGATCCACACATCAAGGTCCCCCGGCACACTGACAGCTGTTCTCTCCTTGGCGAGAATGCTGGCAACAGTGAGTCGCCATGTGCTAGCCATCCCTTCACCGTCAAATCATAGACCCGAGAGAGTGTCAGGTCATTTTGGGTTTCCTTCTCAATACTTGCGTTTGTAACAGGCAGACATTCGACTATGGTCGCATGGAATATCTCAACAGGATCCACTGCAGGTGCTTCCTCTACCGTAGGCAACGGTAGGCGCGACAGCCCATCAGCGTTTCCATGCTGCTTCGTACCCTTGTATTCTATGTCGTACTGATGTGCCCCTAGAAAAAGTGACCATCTTTGCAGCCGTTGTGCTGTCATCACCGGAACGCCCTTCTTTGGGTTAAAAATGGAGACCAGGGGCTGATGATCAGTCAGTAGGGTGAATTTCTGCCCGTGCAGATAGTGATTGAACTTCTTCACCCCCCACACCAGGCTGAGGGCCTCCCTGTCAATCTGGGCGTAATTACGCTCGGCTGAGGTTAACGAGCGCGACGCAAAGGCTATTGGCCTCTCTGAACCGTCAAGGAATTTGTGTGACCGCACCACTCCAATGCCGTAGGGAGACGCATCACATGCCAACCAAATCGGTAGTGTTGGGTTGTAGTGGGCCAATACTTCTTTTGAAGTGATTAGGCATTTACATTTCTGAAAGGCACGCTTACAATCATCACTCCATTTCCATGTTACTCCAGTTTGCAGCAGGGCGTTCCGTGGGTGCAGAATTGTAGATAAATTCGGCAAGAACTTATGGTAGTAGTTCACCAGCCCGAGAAACGACCTCAGTTGCGACACATTTTCCGGTGCTGGAGCCTTGACTACAGCCTCAATCTTGTCTGGCGACTTATGCAACCCTTCCTCATCAATCATGTGGCCACAATACGAGATTTGTCTCCTGAAGAACTCACATTTGGGGCGGTTGGCTCGTAGCCCATATTCCTGCAATCTAGTGAGCACCTGCTCCAGGTTGGCAACGTGTTCACTGTCATTTTCGCCGGTCACCAGGATGTCATCCAAATAACACTGGGTCCCTGGGATCCCTTGCAGGACTTGTTCCATTGCCCTCTGCCAAATAGCCGGGGCTGATGCTACCCCGAATACCAGTCGATTGTACTGGTAAAGGCCTTTGTGAGTGTTTATCGTGAGGTATTTCCTAGATGCTTCTTCCACCTCCATTTGTAGATACGCTTGGGCCAGATCAATCTTCGTAAAGCGTTTCCCTCCAGATAGTGAGGCGAAAATATCTTCTATCCGTGGAAGTAGATATTGTACTGTGTGCAGGACTGGGTTCACAGTTACCTTGAAGTCCCCACAGATGCGAAACTTCTTCGGCTCCCCAGGCGTGCTGCTCAATGATTTCTTCATTACAGGAACGATGGGTGTGGCCCACTCGCTCCAATCCACCTTGGACAGCACACCCGAACGCTCCAGACTCTCCAGTTCTGCTTCGATGGCTGGGCGGATCGCGTACGGCACCAGTCTGGCCTTAAAAATTTTGGGGTTTGCGTTATCTTCGATTTTTATCGTTGCCTTTACTCCTTTTAGAGTCCCAAGTCCTTGTTGGAACACCTCTTTCGCGTCAGTTAGAATTTGTGACAGACGTCCAGGTGCAACGTCATCATCCTTTTTGTCAGTCACAGTTAGCACCTGAATGGAATGCCAATCCAATTGTATTTTTCGGATCCATTCACGTCCCAATAATGGTGGTCCTCCATCTTGTAGTATATATAGATACAGTTTCTGTGTTTCCTTGCTGTTATATTTAACTGGCACCCTTATTTTTCCTCTGGGGTAGACTTTTTGCCCCGTGTATGTCTTCAATATAATGGACGTGTCCTTTAAGGGTATGTGTGAGAATAGCCGCTCATAGTCTCGTCGATTCATGACAGTTAGGGCTGATCCTGTATCCAATTCCATCTTTCCTTGGGACCCTGCTATCATGAGGGTGACCCAAATGGTTCGGTGATCCTCCTTTGCGATCACGTTGTGTAACTTTAGACAACTTAATCTCCTGCTCCCGGAGTCATTATCACTCTCCTGATCTTCCGAACTACTGTCTGTCATTTTTTTTACTTTCTTGTACTTTTCCTTAGTAGTTCTTGTAGTGTTGGTTTTCTTGCCCGACCTGCAGACTCTTGCTATATGTCCCATTTTCCCGCATTGCCTGCATACTTTGTCCTTAAACCAGCAGTCCTTCTGATCATGGGTTGTTCTGCCGCAGCGATAGCACTTTTCTGCTCCATACGCCATTTCGTTAGCGCTGTATTCTTGTGGTTTCTGTTGTATTTCCGCAGCTCCCCGTGCTGCTGCTTCGTAGGATACTGCCACGCTGAAAGCCTGTTCTAGCGTCAGGTCCTTTTCCGAAAGTAGTCGTTTCTGGGTTCCTTCACTCTGGAGCCCGCAGACAAACTTATCCCGTAAAGTGTCTGCCAGTCCTGCTCCGAACTGGCAGTGCTTCGATAACTTGCGTAGTTCCGTAAGATAGTCAGCATTGCTCTCATCTTTGTGCTGGTTTCTTTTATGGAACTTGAATCTTTCTGCTATCAGCAGCGGTGTAGGGTTTAGGTGTTCCTGTAAGATATTAACAATCTCCTCAAAACTTTTCTCCATCGGTTTAGCTGGGGTAATTAAATTCCGCAATAGGCCGTACATTCTCGCGCCCATCAAATTTAATAATACCGACGTCTTCTTTCCATCGGCCACCTCATTTGCCTTGCAGTACACTTCAATTCTTTCCACATACGTGGTCCAGTCTTCTACCTCGTTGTCGAAAGCAGTGATACTGCCACTTTTCGGCATCTTGGGTGATTTAAAATGGCGCCTCCCGTGCTTTTTCTTCTTCCCCAATGGGATAAAATGGCGCCTCCCGCGCTTTTCCTTCTTCCCCAATGGAATAAAATGGCGCCTCCCGCACTTTTCCTTCTTCCCCTTGCTGCCACGCTGCTCCTAGCATTCTACAGGGTAATGGTGGCGACCCGCGGCTTCGGCGCGTCTCACTTTTCCTTCCCCTCGTTTTATTTTCTCTCCGCTGCCCGGTTCTTGAGCACCGACCGCGCCCTGTGCGCTCCACCCTCTCTCTCTCTCTTTCCTCCCAGCGACGCTGCGCGGCCCCTTTTGCAGAGCCGCTCGATCGAGCTCGAGCCCGCCGCAGTCCGGAAGGGTCAGCGCACTACCTGCTACCAGCACAATTTGCTGGAACACCTTGACTGGGGAGCCAAGCTCAGCTCTCCACAGCCTCTCCCGCAATTCTCCGAACACCGATGGATCCTTGGGCGGTTGCCCGCGGTCGACGCCCGTTGCTCTGACTTCGACCTCCAAGAAACTTCTTCTCAGGGAAAGGTCCCCGTGAGGCATGCAGTACTGCAGGTGAGTTCGAACTTGCTCGTCGCCACTGTAAAGTCCGCGCTTCAATAATACATGGACTTCGGGAGAACAATTAAACAGGTATTTTACTGAACAGAGGGTAACGTCAGACTGAAGTACAGAAGCCTGCTAGGGCCTTTTATACAGGGGTGGTCACTGCCGGTACTACAGTATAAAATCAGTTCTTCTCTTAAAGGTACATACACAACACGGGTAAGCTCTGTGGCCTAGAAATTCAGTTGCGTGCGCCAGCCGTTAGCACCTTAGGAGGAGTAGATCTCGAGCGCTAGGCACTTAGCGGCCGGGCGCAGCGCGATCTGCGCCTACGCCGAACTTCAGTAGACATTTAGCGCTGGCGCAAAGTGTTTGCGCGCGCTCAGCTGCGCGCGCAGATTATGACGTCATTTCCTCGTGCAACGCCCTTTGTGCGCCCCAATCCGGAACTTCAGTCGCGCCCGCCCAATGTGGGCGTGGCGCTCCTAAGAACTGTGAACTGGAACGCAGCAGAGGCCATGCGGGCCGCGGGGAGCGCAAATTAAAGGGCACTTACCCTGAACTATAAAGGCCAGCCATTTTGCAGCAATCACTCTTGTGCAACGGATTTATGGACAGAGACCAAGGAAGAGAGCTTACTGCTTTGGCCCAACATTGGAGAGGTATTTTTGGCTTCAGGCCAGAGCTTGGCAATTCGCCTTCATTGTGAGGTCATTGTTTGCCAGTATATTATGGGGGCTGCATGGGGTGCCAACCCTCATTTTCAGCATTATGTGCGAAGGGCTCGCAGACGCTGTGTGAGAGGGGCAGCCCTGGCTAGACGCAGAGGGGGCAACAGGCGTCGGCAACGTAGGCCTTACCCACTCAGGAAATACCGCCAGCAGGTGTCCTATCTCACCATGCCTGCCGCGCAGTGTGTTAGGAGGCTGCGCTTCAGAAGGGAGGTGGTTGCAGAGATCTGCCAGCTGCTTCACAGAGATCTGCGTCCACAGCTGAGGTGCAGGACGTCTCTGTCAGTGGAAGTGAAGGTCACGGTGGCTCTGAACTTCTATGCAAGCGGCTCCTTCCAAGCCGCTGCTGGGGACATTGCTAACATATCCCAGTTCGCCGTGCATTGCTGCATCCGCCAGGTGACCAATGCCCTTTTCAGAAGGAGACACCAATTCATCTCCTTCCCCATGACCCTGGAGAAGCAGCAGCAGCGTGCAGTGGGATTTGCGAGAATAGCGGGCTTCCCCATGGTGCAGGGCGCCATTGACTGCACGCATGTGGCTTTGCGGGCACCTATCGACAATGCCGAGGATTACCGCAACCGGAAGGGCTACCATTCCCTCAATGTACAGCTGGTGTGTGACCACAGGCAGCGCATCCTAGCTGTCAATGCCCGCTTTCCAGGCAGCAGCCACGATGCATTTATCCTGCGACAGACTACTGTGGCTGACATGTTCCAGGCACAGCCTCCCCCAAGAGGATGGCTTATCGGGGACAAAGGCTATCCTTTGTGTACCTGGCTCATGACCCCGCTCCGCGTGCCCAGGACCCCTGCTGAGGAGGCATACAACGAAAGCCATCAAGCCACTAGGAACATAGATGATACTAAGATGGGAGGGAAAGTAGTGAGAGAGGAGGACATAAAAAACCTGCAAGGGGACATAGACAGGCTAAGTAAGTGGGCAGAGACTTGGCAGATGGAATACAATACTGGAAAGTGTGAGGTTATGCACTTTGGCAGGAAAAATCGTAGAGCAAGTTATTATCTTAATGGCAAGAAACTGGAAAGTACTGAAGTACAAAGGGATCTGGGGGTCCTGGTGCACGAAACTCAAAAGGTTAGTATGCAGGTGCAGCAAGTGATTAAGAAGGCCAATGGAATGTTGGCTTTCATTGCTAGGGGGATAGAATATAAAAATAGGGAGGTATTGCTTCAGTTGTACAAGGTATTGGTGAGACCGCACCTGGAATACTGCATGCAGTTTTGGTGTCCATACTTAAGAAAAGACATACTTGCTCTCGAGTCAGTACAAAGAAGGTTCACTCGGTTAATCCCGGGGATGAGGGGATGGACATATGAGGAGAGGTTGAGTAGATTGGGACTCTACTCATTGGAGTTCAGAAGAATGAGAGGCGATCTTATTGAAACATATAAGATTGTGAAGGGGTTGGATCGGGTGGATGCGGGGAGGATGTTCCAGATGATGGGTGAAACTAGAACTAGGGGGGCATAGTCTTAGAATAAGGGGCTGCTCTTTCAAAACTGAGATGAGGAGGAACTACTTCACTCAGAGGGTGGTAGGTCCATGGAATATGCTGCCCCAAAAAGCTGTCGAAGCTACATCATTACATAAATTTAAAACAGAAATAGACAGTTTCCTAGAAGAAAAGGGAATTAAGGGTTACGGGGAGCGGGCAGGAATTTGGACATGAGTTTAGGTGCGGATCGGTCATGGCCCTGTGGGTAGCGGAGCGGGCCCAGGGGCCGTGTAGCCTGATCCTGCTCCTGTTTCGTGTGTCTAATTCTGTTAGATTCGGGAGATAGTCCTGTCATAGTGGATTGGCGGTTAGGATCAGATCAGCCATGATCTTATTGAATGGCGGAGCAGGCTCGAGGGGCCAATTGGCCTACTCCTGCTCCTATTTCTTATGTTCTTATGTTCTTATGTTAGAACAAACGATTGGCGTCCTCAAGCAACGGTTCCGCTGCCTGGATCGTTCCGGCGGATCTCTGCAGTATTCGCCGGAGAGAGTCTCCCAGGTCGTGGTCGTTTGCTGCATGCTGCACAACCTGGCTATCCGCAGGACTCAGGCACTGCCACCTCACGCTGGAGCACCACCTCAGGAGGAGGAGCAGGAGGAGCATGAGGAGGAGGAGGAGGAGGAGGAGGAGGAGTACCAGCCCAGGAGGGAGGCACAAGGACCAAGGGCCGCCCGTCGGCGGCTTATTGAACGTCACTTCTAGGCCCCCTGTCAGGGAATGGCTTGTGCCAATGAAGGGACCTGAATGCAGCCGCTCCGCAAGCCCTCAGCCGGTTAAGGCAACAACCACTTCAAGCATCAAACATGGACAAGCTGAATAAATAAAATGCTTTATTGAACAAACTCAGGGCCCTTCCCACATGAAACCCAAAAACAGACAACACCCCCAAAAAACAGTCACACACATGACTCACTCCCACAACCTGGGGAGGAATAACAAAACATTTCCACAAAAATGGCCTTCATCCTCGGCCTTACAAAAACAACCATCCCCATAAACAAAACAACCATCCCCATATAAAAACACATTTGCCCACACCCTCTACTTTGTGGCCCGCGAGGGCGATTCCTTGACCAGCCTTTTGCGGCCCCTGGCCGCCCTGCTGCTCCTCCTCAAAGTGTGCCCAGTGGCTGCTGCAAGGCTGGGGGAAGGCTCCTGAGGGGCACATGGCGTGACGGCAGATGCCCTTGGGGGTCGGCCTAGACGAGCTCTGGCCCTCGAGGGGCCGGCTGGTGACTGCTGCAGCTGTGGCTGGGCAGCAGCAGTCTCTCCAGCAGCTCGTCGCAGCTCCACTGGGGGAGTGGCAGTGGCGGCTGCAGGAATGGGGGCAAGCTGGCTGATGGCAGGCGCTCGCTGCTCGCCTGAGACACTGGCACTCGCCCGGGCCAGCACTGCAGCATGCGCAGCAATCTGCTGAAGGACAGACCGCTGTGCTGCTGCTGCGCGGCGGGTGCCCTGGCGATGCCTGGCTGACACAGCGAGTGTGGCAGCAGTGAGTGCCCGTACTGCCCTGGTCTGTGCCCGCATCAGACCAGCCAGTGACTGCACGGCACCACTGATCACCTGGCCACTCGCTGCGTGAGCTGCCCCGAATTCCGCCCAACTCGCTGCCTGTGCTGCCCCGAATTCGGCCCGACTCGCGGACTGTTCTGCCCCGAATTCGGCCCAACTCGCGGCCTGTGCTGCCCCGAATTCGGACCGACTCGCGGCGTGTGCTGCTTCGAATTGCTCGAAACTCCTGGCCTGTGAGGCGCCGAAATCGGCCACACTATGAGCCAGGGACTCGATGGCCTCAGGCAACCGTGCCACAACCCCCATGAACTTGGTGTGCCGGCGATCCGAGTCCACGGACATTTGATCGAGGAGGCGCACCTCCTTGGCGAGGACCGTCTCCGGACTGGAGGCCGGACTCTCCCTCTGGGGAGAAGGCTGCCGAGTTGGCCGACCCTTCCCGCGTTGCTGGATGCCACTGGGCCCAGCAACTACACTCCCCTGCGACCCTTCCCCCCTCTGGGAAGAAGGCCGCCGAGCTGCCCGACCCTTCCCGCGTTGCTGCACGCCACTGGGCACAGGAGCTACACTCCCCTGCGACACTTCCCCCTGGCTCTCCTCCAGGGAAGACGTGTCCCCTCCATTGGCATCCCCTGGCGCGGCTGAGGGTTCCCCTGATGGGCCGCCTTCCTCTTCCTCTTCCTCCTCCTCCTCCTCCTCTTCCGAGGGGCTGTCACTGGCAGCTTCAGGGACCTCCTCCTCACCATCTGAAAGCAGGAAGGCACAAGAGTAGCTTTAGAGTGAGGAGAGGGCGTCAGCGAGGGAGGCATGAGTGGTGGCATTCAGCGCATTGGTCGGACAGTGGCAAAGGATGTAGATCTGAAGCGCAAGTGGGACGAGAGAGGTCCAAAAGGTGATGTCCTTACCATTGGTGCCCAGAACAGGGTCGGCATCTCCAGATGCAACGGGGCCAATCACCCGGGCACCCATGAGGCTACCCACGCGCTCTTCAAGGTCACTGAGCTGCTGGATCTGGGGACGGCCTCCCCCGGTCACAGTCCGGCTCTTCTGATTGTGTGCCAGCTTGGCCTGCAAGAGAAAGGACGGCCTCTAAGTACAGTGTGGTGCCCAGATCTTGTGTGCACTGCCTCCCATGGTCGAATAGCTTGGCCAGTGTGGTGCCCTGATCTTGTGTGCACTGCCTCCCATGGTCGAATAGCTTGGCCAGTGTGGTGCCCAGATCTTGTGTGCACTGCCTCCCATGGTCGAATAGCTTGGCCAGTGTGGTGCCCAGATCTTGTGTGCACTGCCTCCCATGGTCGAATAGCTTGGCCAGTGTGGTGCCCAGATCTTGTGTGCACTGCCTCCCATGGTCGAATAGCTTGGCCAGTGTGTAAAGTGCAGAATGTGCAATTGATGTTCATCCCAGTCCCATAGCTGCTGGATGAGGGCTGGCCATTAGGGCTTTTAGGTCCCTTTGCCCATAATGTGAGGTGCACATGCAAGGATGAAGAGGACACTGGAAAGGGGACTCACCCTGACAATCCTTGTGAGGTCATTGAACTTTTTCCGGCATTGGACACCGGTCCTGGGGACCTCGCTGTTGGATGTGACCCTGTGGGCGACCTCCCTCCAGGCTTTCCTGTAGACGCTGGTGGCAGGCTTCTTGCCACTGTCCGGGAACAAGAGTTTGCGTCTCCTCTCCAAAGCCCTAACCAGCACCCTCAAATCATGGCCAGTGAAGCGCTGCGCTCGTTCACGGGCCTTCTGCATCTTTCCCGGCGCTATTTCTGTTCAGCAGCAGTGTTTAGGCCTAGCTGGAGGGCTGCAGTGTCCAGGGCGTGGCAGCAGACGAACTCGACCCTTCCCCCTTTAAGAGCTGGCCGGCGCCAGGGTGTCTGCTGTCAATCAAGAAATGACCGCACCTGCGCTGCGCCCGGCCTCGGCGGTTTAGCTCAGCACCGCCGGCTTTGCGCCTAAAGATAGTTGTGTAACGCCAGTTTTAGCGCTCGAGCAAACTCTTAGGGCGAAGCTACTGAATATCGGCGAAGTGGCCTCGACTTTGCGCCGGGCGCAAACTTTAGCGGCCGCCCGACTTTTCCGCCCCAAAAGTGGCTATACTGAATTTCTAGGCCGAATCTAACTACAGCATGCCAAACACTGCCTTGTTAATTCATTCATTTGATATGGATCTGGGGGAGCTCCAGAAGGTGAGCTCACTAAACAATGTGAATTTCCATCAATTAACATGACTCCTCCTTGGAACTAGCTCAGCCTCCCTTCATCCCACTCTTTTTCCTATCATGAATTGTGGTGGAATGACTCAGACAAGTGCCATGAGCGCTCGAATTCCTCACCCACGCGCGCTCACTGAACTTCACAATTTTCGGGGCAACGGTCTCAGCAGGATGACTCCATTAACGCTTAACGATGCAGATAAATACACAATAATAACAGAGCGTTAGGCCGATTCTGTGATTACATCTTGTTTACGAACAATATGGTCATACATACCGACGTTTTTTTTTTCACGGGATGTGGGCATCGCTAGCAAGGCCAGCATTTATTACATAGAAAGATAGAAGATAGGAGCAGGAGTCGGCCTTTCGGCCCC
The DNA here is from genome assembly GCF_052327205.1 of Somniosus microcephalus. Taxonomy (NCBI): domain Eukaryota; kingdom Metazoa; phylum Chordata; class Chondrichthyes; order Squaliformes; family Somniosidae; genus Somniosus; species Somniosus microcephalus. The sequence goes on from NC_141015.1 coordinate 27,006,285, forward strand.
TCGAGCCTGTTCCGCCATTTAATGAGATCATGGCTGATCCAAATTCAGTACACTGTCCCTACTTTCTCCCCATATCCCTTGATCCCTTTAGCCTTAAGAAATATATCTAACTCCTTCTTGAATATATTTAATGAATTGGCCTCAACGGCCTTGTGTGGTAGAGAATTCCACAGGTTCACCACTCTCTGGGTGAAGAAATTCCTCATCTCTGTCCTAAATGGCTTACCCCTTATCCTTAGACTGTGACCCCTGGTTCTGGACTCCCCTGCCATCGGGAACATCCTTCCTGCATCTAGCCTGTCTAGTTCTGTTAGAATTTTATAAGTTTCAATGAGATCCCCTCTCATTCTTCTAAACTACCCTAATCTAAACTACCCTAATCCCTAATTGCCCTTGAGTGGCTTGCTCGGCCATTTCAGAGGGCAGTTGAGAGTCAACCACATTGCTGTGGGTCTGGAGTCACAGATAGGCCAAAACGTGTTGTATTCGTTCTTGAGATGTGAGCATCGCTGGCAAGCCCAGCATTTATTGCCCGTCGTTAGTTGCCCTGAGGTGGTGGTGGGCCTTCTCCGCCAAGCGGTTTGGTACAACTGAGTGGATTGGTAACCCACTTCAGAGAGCAGTTAAGAGTCAACCATGTTGGTGCGGGACTGGAATCATATATCGGCCAGACCGGGTAAAGGCGACAGGTTTCCTTCCCTAAAGGACATTAGTTGGGTTGCAACAATATTTTCTACTCTCATGTTTTAGCTTAACGATGTTTAGTTGGGTCCTTTGTAGATTCCTGTTATTCTAACCATAGCTGTAAAATAACCCGTAACATTTTCAGTTGTTGAAAACGCTCATTCATTGCTTTCCAATAAGAAATCCAATCATGTGGATACATGATGCTCCAAGTCAAAGGTACAGCTTAATGCATTCACTGGCAGCGCAGCCAAACATTGGGACTATCTTTAATATCCTGCTGAGCTGCTGCAAAGGGAACTCTCACAGAACTATGGCAACTCACCCATGAAGATTTAATCTGAAGTGGCAGTCAGGACTGGGATTCAGCCTCTGGCTGTCTGACTGAGTCTAGTGGATTTAAAAATAGAGAGAGAGAGCAGCCAATTCATATGAGAATGATTTCCTTGTTAAAATTAAAAATAATTCAGCACTGGAAGAAGCATTGTTAACATAGAAACATAGAAAAATAGGAGCAGGAGTCGCCCATTTGGCCCTTTGAGCCTGCTCCGCCATTCAATATGATCATGGCTGATCCTCTATCTCAATACCATATTCCCGCTCTCTCCCCATAACCCTTGATGCCTTTTGTGTCTAGAAATCTATCTATCTATCTCCTTCTTAAATATATTCAGTGACTTGGCCTCCACAGCCTTTTGTGGTAGAGAATTCCACAGGTTCACCACCCTCTGAGTGAAGACATTTCTCCTCATCTCAGTCCTAAATGTCCTACCCCGTATCCTGAGATTGTGACCCCTCATCTCGACCCCCCACCCCAGCCAGGGAAAACATCCTCCCTGCATCCAGTCTGTCTAAATGTCAAAAAAGCTTCAATATCCTGCAGTAATTGGGCTTTTAATCTACTCTTACAGCTCTGGAGAGCCAGTGGGATTTCAGCCTGCTGATATTTATAGAACATAGAATTGTAGAGGTTTGAGGCACAGAAGGAGGCCGTTTGGCCCATCGTGTCTGTGCCAACTCTTTGCTAGTGCAATCCAAACTAATTCCACTGCCCTATGCACTCCCTCTAGAACTAGCTGTGAGAATGCCATGGCTAGTTATCAATGGCAGGTGATGGATTACCAGCAAGTTGAAATTCAAATGCCCCATTATTAGCCTTTTTAATCAGTTAACTAGATAAAACCCCGACTCATTGGTTTTAATGAAAACTAACAATGATAAAGACCCATTCGGTTTTAAGTTAAAGCTTTGGTTGCAAATTACAAAATTCAACTGCCCACATCATACAGGAGTGCATTAATCAGAAAATGAATCATGTCCGCTCCTGAACTGAAACAGGGAGAAGATACAGTGGATCATCAAATACCCGCAGCCTTATTATCCAAATTCTGGATTATGCAGGAGGATTTTCACAGATCATGGAAGAAGGGCTGCCAGAATTTGTGTTCTCTTCACTTACCTCCTGATGTAAGAAAATTACTAGGCACTTGGTCTAAGCGTTAAACAAAGCTTTAATCAACTGTTTTACAACATGGAGGTCTAGTTGTGTCCTTCACTAGGTCCTGTTAAGAATGTCCTGCGTGCCCGAGTATTTATACACTCCCTGGACAGCGCCACCCGCAGGCCACTCAGTTGATTCATGTCACCTCCATTGTTCGTCTCCTGTCGACGAGCTCAGCTGGCGATGGCGCAGCTGATACGTTAGCTCCAACATGCATCTCCAGTCACACCACACAAATAACAGATGAACATTTTTCGCTCACAAGATGTGGGCATCGCTGGCAAGGCCATCATTTATTGCCCATCTCTACTTGCCCTTGAGAAGGTGGTGGCGGTGAGCTGCCTTCTTGAACCGCTGCAACTGAGTGACTTGCTTAGCCATTTCAGAGGGCAGGTTAAGAGTTGACCACATTGCTGTGGTCGTGAACCAGATAGGTTTGTTACGACAATCTGGTAGTTTTATAGTCACCATTACTGATACTAACTTTTTTTTAAACTCCAGATTTATTTAATTAACTGAATTTAAATTCCCCAGCTGCCGTGGTGGGATTTGAACTCATATCTCCGGATAATTAGTCCAGGCCTCTGGCTTACTGGTCCAGTAACGTAACCACTATGCTACCGTTCCCAACATACAAAAAGATGGACAGAAAAATGGACCGGCTGGTCCATCGAGCCTGTCCCAAACAATCATGGCTGCAACTAAGCATCACGTCCTCCCAGTGATCTCTCCGACCAGCAGTCGTGTAATCTCCTGGGAGAGGCCAAAAAAATAAACATCGACAAAAACCCTGGGCTAATTCAGGGGGAAAAAATCTGGGAAATTCCTCTCCAACCCCCCTGAGACAATCAAACCAAGTTCAGGAGATCACAAAGACCATGAGATACACATCCCACCTACCTTTTGTACACAATGATATTAGCCACAGCAAATAACTCGTCCAGATCTTCTTTGAACTGCTGCAGTGAATCTGGCACAGGCACAAATAGCCCAACGGCGTTGTATCAATCTATGAATCCGCACTGACCTCACGAGTGGATAACTCACTCCAAGCGTTGATAACATTCTGTTTCAATAAAATCCTCCTGACACCTAACCCAGTTCTATGCTTACATAGCTTATAAACATGACCCTTCGTTTTCGCTAATCTATCTAGTTCAAATAATCTGTCCGCACAGTCTGGTCTCATCACTTTAAATACTTCAATTAAATTACTCCTACGTTTACACTTTTCTAGACTAAAAAGACTCAGCTCCCGAAGCCTATCAGGATAACTAAAGGCATTCAGACCGCAGACTCGAGAGATCGAGGCAGAAATATTTCCACAATGCCAACCAACGCCCTTGAGTTGCAGAGCTGAATGTTAAAGTCAACCCTGTAGCAGCCTCTGTTCAGATCACTGCACCACAATACTCAGAGTGCTGCTATATTTCACATGGTCGCTACTAGCCAAGAAAGCCTGCGGCAGCTCTGCAGAGAATCCCTCGCCTTGATCTACATAAGAACATAAGAAATAGGAGCAGGAGTCGGCCATTCGGCCCCTCGAGCCTGCTCCGCCATTCAATGAGATCATGGCTGATCTGATCTTGGCCTCAACTCCACCTCCCTGCCCGCTCCCCATAACCCTCGACTCCCTTATAGCTCAAATATCTGTCTATCTCCACCTTGAATATATTCACTGACTCAGCCTCCACAGCTCTCTGGGACAGATAATTCCAAAGATTCACAACCCTCTGAGAGAAGAAATTCCTCCTCATCTCCGTCTTAAATAGGTGACCCATTATCCTGAAATTATGCCCCCTAGTTCTAGATTCCCCCATGAGGGGAAACATCCTCTCTGCATCTACCCTGTCGAGCCCCCTCAGAATCTTATATGTTTCAATAAGATCACCTCTCATTCTTCTAAACTCCAATGATTATAGGCCCAATCTGCTCAACCTTTCCTCATAAGACAACCCTTTAATTTCAGGAATCAACCTAGTGAACCTTCGCTGAACACCCTCCAAAGTATATCCCTCCTTAACTAAGGTGACCAAAACTGTACGCAGTACTCCAGGTGTGGTCTCACCAACGCCCTGTACAGTTGTAGTAAGACTTTCCTACTTTTATACTCCATCCCCCTTTGCAACAAAGGCCAACATTCCATTTGCCTTCCTAATTACTTGCTGTACCTGCATGCTAACTTTTTGTGTTTCATGTATGAGGACACCCAGATCCCTCTGTACCGCAGCATTCTGTAGTCTCTCTCTATTTAAATAATATTTTGCTTTTCTATTCCTCCTACCAAAGTGGATAACCTCACATGTTCCCACATTCTACTCCATCTGCCAATTCTTTGCCCACTCACTTAACATATCTATATCCCTTTGCAGACCCTTTGTGTCCTCCTCACAACTTGCTTTCCCACCTATCATTGTATTGTCAGCAAATTTGGCTACAGTACACTCGGTCGCTTCATCCAAGTCATTAATATAGATTGTAAATAGTTGAGGCCCTAGCGCTGATCCCTGTGGCACCCCACTAGTTACAGTTTGCCAACCTGAAAATTACCCATTTATCCCGACTCTCTGTTTTCTATTAGTTAGCCAATTCTCTATCCATGCTAATATATTACCCCCAACACCATGAGCTCTTATCTTGTGCAGTAACCTTTTATGTGGCACCTTATTGAATGCCTTTTGGAAATCCAAATACAGTACATCCACTGGTTCCCCTTGATCCACCCTGCTCGTTACATCCTCAAAGAACCCTAATAAATTTGTCAAACTCGATTTCCCTTTCATAAAACTATGTTGACTCTGCTTGATTGTACTATGATTTTCTAAATGTCCTGCTACTACTCCCTTAATAATGGATTCCAGCATTTTCCCAATCTCAGATGTTAGGCTAATCGGCCTATAGTTTCCTGCTTTCTGTCTCCCTCTTTTCTTGAATAGGGGCATTACATTTGCAGTTTTCCAATCCGCTGGGACCTTTCCAGAATCTAGGGAATTTTGGAAGATCACAACCAATGCATCCACTCTCTCTGTAGCCACCTCTTTTAAGACCCTAGGATGCAGGCCACTAAGTCCAGGGGACTTGTCGGCCTTTAGTCCCATTAGTTTGCCTAGTACATTTTCTCTAGTGATAGTGATTGTTTTAAGTTCCTCCCTCCCTTTTGCCCCTTGATTATCTATTATTATTGGGATGCTTTTAGTGTCTTCTACCATGAAGACAGATACAAAATATTTGTTGAAAGTCTCAGCCATTTCCTTGTTTCCCATTATTAATTCCCCAGTCTCATCCTCTAAGGGACCAATGTTTAATTTAGTACTCTCTTCCTTTTTATATACTTGTAGAAGCTCTTACTGTCTGTTTTTACATTTCTTGCTAGCTTGCATTCATAATCTATTTTCTCCCTCTTTATAATTTTTTTAGTCATCCTTTGCTGGTTTCTAAAAATTTCCCAATCATCTGGCCTACCACTAATCTCCACAACATTGTATGCCTTTTCTTTCAATTTGATACCATCCTTAACTTCCTTAGTTAGCCACGGATGGTTCATCTTTCTCATAGAGTGTTTCTTTCTTACTGGAATATATCTTTGTTGAGAGTTAAGAAATATCACCGTAAATGTCTGCCACTACTTATCTACCGTCTTACCATTTAATCTATTTCCCAGTCCACTTTAGCCAATTCTGTCTTCCTAACTTTGTAATTGCCTCTATTTAAGTTTAAGACATTAGTTTCAGACCCAAGTTTCTCACCCTCAAACTGAATGTGAAATTTTATCATGTTATGATCACTCTTCCCCAGAGGATCCTTTCCTATGAGATCATTAAATAACCCTGTCTCATTACACATTACTAGATCTAAAATAGCCTGTCCCCTGGTTGGTTCCACAACGTACTGTTCTAAGAAATCGCCTCTGCCATCAAGAAATGCTGCTGATCACTGTACCGTTCCCTGTGAATAGTCTGAATGTCATTGGATGGGTCGTCATCCACCAGTGGTACTGATACCCCAACAGGAGCACAGAGGGCACCACCACAGGCACTTGCATGGTGAGAGGAATAGATGGTTTACACAGGAGACCCCAAAATACACACAATTAGCATATATGTAATTCATGCAAAGAATGCAGTACATTTGTTTACATCATCCCCTTTGCTTCTTCGAGTGCACACATTTCTGGTTTGATACAGTAACCCATGTTCTTCAATTATTGGCCTATCTCCAATGCTTCTTTTCTCTCTAACATCTTGGAATGTATCTAAGCATCACAATTATGGTCCCACCTCAAGCACTCTCATTTCCTATTCAATTCCCTACAATCTAGCTTCCTTCCCACCAACAGCATTGAGACTGCACTGGTCAAATTTCCAGACAAGATCTTGTCTGATTGAAAATATGGCTCGCTGTATCTGCTTATGCTCTTTGATCTCTCCATCATCAACACTCCATCCTCCTCCAATATCTCTCCTCTACAGTATGGAGTTCTGTGCTACTGTTTTCTCGGTTCCACTTATAGCTGTCACATTGTAGATATTATGGTGTAGAATCCTGAGCAGGGCAGGCTCGACACTGACAAATTTCCACCCGGGACGCCTAAAAAAAAGTTTAGTATGAACTTAGCAGTGGGACCAATGCCTGTGCCAGCCTCCCCACTGCTAAATTAGTACGTTTTACGTCCGAAAAAACGGGCGCAGACCTACCAATTTCTATCCCCACATTTCTTCCAACAGCTTCTCCTGCTGTCCCTCCAGTCATCTCCTGTGGACCCCAGGTCTCTATCCTTGATCCCTCCTTTTTATTTATATCCTACCTCTCAACAAGTGCATCAAAAAACTACGCCTGCCTCCAGCAAGCAGCTCCATCACTCCACCTCCTCTATCAATTCCAAGGCCGTTGCTAAACTCCACAACCCCCTGGTGACATTATGATCGAGAAGAGCCAAAAATGAAACCATTCCCGTAACTCCCTGTTAGACAGCCTGGAGAGAGGTATGTTGGACATCTTGGGGAGTTAAAAGTTTAACAGTTGAAGTTCTTTGTTAAACAGGATGACATTGAAGTGTCGTGAGGAGAAAGCA